>NC_136523.1:59478786-59553786 GCF_053919585.1 Euprymna scolopes | reverse complement strand
TTCATTTACCTGCAAATACTAACCTCCATTTCACTGGACTCCTTTAATTACGCTTGGTATTTTTTATTTTAATATTGAACTCTGTATAAACTATTCGTATGAGCTGTTTTCCATATTTATATATTGATATTCATATGTTTTTTTTTAGGTTTTGCGACTACAAATCATAAAACTTTTTGTTTCATCCTACGCAGCAACCAGCAAATAGATAGAAATGTTAAAAAAAGTTATTAGCGTGACTATTGGATTATTTTGCTGACAGTTTTTGCTCTGATTAGAAAAAGTTGTATTCTTTGAAACTCCGCGAATTAAGGAGCACCTAGCAACCAGCTTGGGAGTATTCTGCAAAATAATAAAAACTTTTTGTGAGTTTCTACTTAACATCTCTGTATTTATTATTATTTATCGTCCGTGAATGTATTGATCTTTTCATTTGATTTTAGAATTTGCTTTGTCATTGTTAGTAAATTTCCCCTTAAAACTTTTCTGTATATATATATATATATATATATATATATATATATATATATATATATATATATATATATATATATATATAAGGGGAACTTAATATATTTGGGCAGTATTTTCTCCTTTATGCATGTTTAAATGAACAGTAGAGCCAACTTTTTTTTGTTTCTCTTACAATCATTTTTATCTTTTTAACGAGCTACTTTCCGAGCATTCTGTAAGAGTGTAAAAAGAAATAAGCCGTATTCACGAACGTTTTCAACCTCCAAAAGTCTTCCGCAGGCGACTGATGAAAAATTAATAAAAAAAATAAGGTAATGAATTGAATTGAAAGACGATTAAAATAGTTTAAAATCATTAAAAAATAAAAGCATTTAAACGTGCCATCCGCTTTGTATTGAGTTTGATTAATGGTTGTTGTTGTTTTTTTAATACGGATTAAAAAGTCTTCAATAATTGAGGGGGGTATATCACAGTGGGAGACAGATAAAATGGCAGTGTTTTCTTTTTGAGTATGTCTCGAAATTCGGTTTTGGGGGTGGCGTATGCTGTGAGGCGCTGATTAATGGAGCTATTCGGGAAAGAAAGGTTACATATTAGTCGACGAGAGATGCTGGTTCGAGTAATGCCAATTTACGTATTATTTTTGGAGATACATTCTTCTATGGTGCATTTCAAATGCTGAAACAACTAAACATATATTGAAATTCATTGATAACGATTCACTATGTTACCAGATGCTTCATTTGGGACATTTATATATGTATGTATATAATGATATATATATTAGAGATATGCTTGTGTGTTGTGTTATACGCAATAGAATATAACTTTGATGAAAACCGACATATATAAAATTACATTTTATATATATATATATATATATATATATATATATATATATATATATATATATATATATATATATATATATATATTTAAAACAGTGTAGCCATCAACAATTGTGTTTTTTTTTTAAAGGTTTTCATCATATTTTTATTTTAAAATATTTTTATAACGCGTTTCGAGCTTAGGGTGTGCTCTCTTCAGATGTTTTCGTAAAAAGTGTTTCTTTAAAATGGGAGTTTGTAGAATTGCCTCCGCTGATATTAAATATGTTTTTCAGAGTTATGTTCAGACATTCTGTTGTTGTTGGTGTTCAGACATTCTGTCTCCAACTGTAAGTGTTCACAGTGTCCGGTCAAAGTTATTTTCAAAGAGTGTTTTTTAGTCCCTATGGTGAAGGTTTTTATGTTTTTTTAGGGTTCTTTTTAAAGACTTTCTTTCCCCATGTATAGCATACACTCACACACAATCACACACGCATACATATACATTCATGTACATGTACATATGCACACGCACACGTACGCAGGCACACACACATACACACGTACATACATAGAAATATATGTAGGAGCATACATATATACATATATACATACCCACCTACACACTCACACACGTACTCGAATACATCCACCGCTAACAATTATTTTTATTTTTATTTTATATACATATATATATATATATATACACACTTTTTTTTTCAACCAAAACGTGCATGTAAAGAAAAATGGCTTTTTATCATGCAGTAAAATGCAGCGACACCGCAGCAACATACAAGATATTTCTAACGATGGAGGACCAATTCATTCCATATAAATTCCGGGAAAAAATTACACCACAAGATACAGAGGAACAAGTGAAAATCAAAAAAGCCCTAAGTATTTCAAAACTTCAGGCCGAAATCGACATACGGGAAGACAAAAAAGTACACTCTACGGAGAAGTACACAGAAATTGACAATAAAATATTTAAAAAAATCAAGGAACTTTGCCCCAAGGAAACACACCAACCCCTCTTGGAACTCTGGGATTCCGAATGCAAAAAAGAGGAGGAAAAATCCAGGGAAATCATTGACAAATCAAATCATGGACAAAACATATTATGAAACAAAAATTACAGAATTACTGGATGACAAACACTACTATAAACCCATTAGTACCAACATAGATAACACCACCATCTAAAAAATCACAAAACTTTGTACAACACACGACAAAATATTAAAAAAGAAAGAAAAGGACTTCCTCACAAATTTCATTACAAAGACCAACAACTTCTACGGACTGCCTAAAATACACAAATCTGGCACAATAAAACTTGCCATCGATACACAAAACTCAGAATATATTAGCGCTCCAAACCCTAGTGACCTTACATTTAGACCCATTGTAGCAGGACCATTGTAGCAGACTTAGCAACTTAATAGACATCTTATTACAACCTTTCACAGATCAAGTTAAAAGCTACATAAGGGACGACATCCATTTTCTTACCACCTTACCACATACGGTAGAAAACGGGACACTATTAGTTACATTTGACGTTAGCAGTTTATATAGTAATATACCCCATGAATTAGGAAAAGAAGCAATACTATTTTGGATCAACAGACACGCACAAACACTACATCCCAGATTCACAAAGCAATTCATTATCGATAGTATAGACATAATTCTAAATAATAATTCCTTCGAATTCAACAATACCAACTACATCCAAACACTAGGTACAGCAATGGGAACGAAAATGGCACCGACTTACGCAACCCTTACATTAGCCTACCTAGAAGAAACCTTATATAAAAAATAGAACAAAAATTTGGCCACAGCACTAAAATACTGTTTGTAGAATCATGAAAAAGGTACTTAGATGACTGCTTCATCCTATGGAAACCCACATGGGGGGACATCACAGACTTACACACCATACTCCAGAACCTACACCCCAAAATTAAATTCACCATAGAACAAAGCTCTACAGAATTACCTTTCCTAGACATACTGATAAAGATTAAAAACAATAACATTATCACAGACATTTACCGCAAACCTACAGACACCCAACAATACCTACACTTTAAAAGTCACCACCCTAAAAGCTGCATAAAATCACTTCCCTACACCCTAGCACGTAGAATCTGCACCATAATCACGGACAATAACCTTGGAAAAATCCGACTCAAGGAACTACGAATAAATTTAAGAAAAAGAAAATACCCATCACAACTTATAGACAATGGGATCCAACTTGCGACAAATATACCAGTAGAAGATTTGAGAACCCCTAAAGAACGAAACAAAGAACAAATCCTAACATACGTCTCTACACACAACCCAGAGCTTTTCACAGAGATAACGAAAAACCTCGTCCTACTTAACCAAAACAGCAAACTAAACAACTTCCTTAAAACAACAAAAATAATAAAAAGCAAACGCCAACCCAAAAACCTAAAACGCATTCTTACCTCATCCAAACTCAATCAAGACGCAACAAAAGGAGTCACAAAATGCAACAAACAACGATGTGGAGTCTGCAACATAATATTAGAGGGAAATACATACACATTTACGAACCCCATACAAACATTCAAAATTTAAAAAAAACTAAATTGCACCTCAAAAAACGTAATCTATGTAATAAAATGTACAGCATGCGATAAATCCTACATAGGCGCTACAAAAAACCTTAGTAATAGAGTAGCCCTACACCGATCCAACATCAAAATCGCGGAAAATAGACACCTACATGTATCACAACATATACACGCATGCAGTAGAGGCAGATTCGAGATAATGCCCATCTTCCAAACTGACAACTACTTCTACTTGCTAACACAAGAAAAAAAATTCATAGCAAAGTTTAACCCCGCCTTAAACATCTCTCCATAATTATACACATAAATAGGCAAAACACAAAATACACTTACACGCATGCATGCTTGGGTAGGTGTGCACCCTCACACACGAAACAACAAAAAAAGCACAATAAGGCACACGCACACTTTCGCGGGTGCTCGCGCCCATACCCAGTACAGTACCATTTCTCTTAACTAAACAAACAACTAGAAATTAAACGTATGTATGGGTATGTGCGCGCGTGTGTGTGTGTGTACGTTTGTGTGGGTGTGCACATATGATTGTGTATGCGTATGTGTATATGTATATATAATCTGTTATCTATGCTACATCTTGTTTGTATGTATACGTGCACTTATGTTTGGGTGACCGAATCCATGTATGCATATGTGCTTGGATTGGAAAGGAAACTTCAACCAATATATACATAAGGTGGGATGTATGAATATGTATGTGTGTGTGTGATTGTGAGTGCATGTGCCCATATATATATATATGGGTGGATGAGTGTATACACATCCGTATGTATGTGTGTATATGTATATATATACATATGTATGCACATGTATGAGTGGGTAAATGTGTTCGTGTGGATATGGATATACGCGTATGTGTGAGCCCCTGCATATGTCTGTGTGTGTGCAGGTGTGTGTGTATGTGTATGTGCCCACATAGTATGTAGATGTTTGTGAGTGTATGTGCACATACATATATGCGTGTACATATATATGTGTATGTGCGTGTATGTGTGTGTATATATATCTTCTACCTATTCTCCATCTTATGTGTGTGTGTGGGTGCGTGTACGTATGTCTGAATGATTAAGCGCATGTATACATGCGCGTTTTGGTTGAAAAAAAAGTGTATATATATGTGTATATATATATATATATATAAAATTAAAAAATTAAAAATAATTGTTAGCGGTGGATGTATGCGAGTACGTGTGTGAGTGTGTAGGTGGGTATGTATATATGTATATATGTATGCTCCTACATATATTTCTATGTATGTACGTGTGTGTATGGGTGTGCCTGCGTACGTGTGCGTGTGCATATGTACATGTACATGAATGTATATGTATGCGTGTGTGATTGTGTGTGAGTGTATGCTATACAGGGGGAAAGAAAGTCTTTAAAAAGAACCCTAAAAAAACCCATAAAAACCTTCACCATAGGGACTAAAAAACACTCTTTGAAAATAACTTTGACCGGACACTGTGAACACTTACAGGTGGAGACAGATTGTCTGAGCATCAACAACAACAGAATGTCTGAACATCACTCTGAAAAACATATTTAATATCAGCGGAGGCAATTCTACAAACTCCCATTTTAAAGAAACACTTTTTACGAAAATATCCGAAGAGAGCACACCCTAAGCTCGAAACGCGTTATAAAAATATTTTAAAATAAAAATATGATGAAAACCTTTAAAAAAACCCACAATTGTTGATGGCTACACTCTTTTAAATATACATTTTTTCTCTCGTTGGAACTACACAACCATCACTTTAAATATATATATATATATATATATATATATATATATATATATATATATATATATATATATGTGTGTGTGTGTGTGTGTGTGTGTGTGTGTGTGTGTGTGTGCTTTATTTTTCCGAGTCTGATTATTCTGCCATTTTCTCCCTCATCTCTATCTGGCAGTTGTTTTCATCTCCCCCCCCTCTCTCTCTCTCTCTCTCTCTCTCTCTCTCTCTCTCTCTCTCTCTCTCTGATTGATTCACGAGTTCGACGAAAAAATTCTTAAGTTCGACGAGATGATCCTCGAACATGTCGGAGGTTTTGACGGCAAAAACGTTTTAAGAACAGCACTTAATATGAGAACTGTCGTTCAAGTAATCCAAATAATACGAATTAACAGTGAACGAAACCTTTTTAAAAACCAAAGACAAAGAGTAAAACAACTCTACGAGTCTAGTCGACTCATGGGATTACAATTACAACAGACCCTGAAGAAGGAGATAGAATTAAACAATCGAGACGTTGTTAAAAAAAAAAAAAAATGACGAAACCGGTCAGAGTGTAAAAAGAGAAAATAACCTTGGAAACGTGATTCACGAATCAAGAGTCCTGTGTTTTATTTTTTACCATAGAAGATCAAATGTGTAAGAGAAAAAGAGAAGAAAAAAAGGACCAAGCGGTCTGTTTATGATCTGGCCGGTTTTTATTTGATCTGAGTAGCCATAAAGTGTTCAAAAAGGTCAAGTAGCACGTCCGATCAGCTGGTGACGACACAAACAACTTCAAATATATAAGAGTACAAGAGACATTCGCACAGGTACTTGAAAGACAAGGCCAATCATCTTCTGATTATATATATATATATATATATATATATATATATATATATATATTTATATATATATATTTATTTATATATTACTGATGGGACGATTCCAACATTTTTCCGATCCTGATACAATAACCGATTACTTACTAAATTCCCGATTCCGATATAATTACAAGTTCTTATTCCGATTCTTCATAAATATCTAAATATTTAACTATAAAGTTGCTAATTTTGCCGATTGCGATAAAAACAAATGTTTAATATACATAAATTTTCTCAGACGTAAAAAATATAGTTAGGAGGGTGATCTATATTATTTTTTCTGGTAAGTTTAAAAAATATATTTTTTTTATTATTCCTGAATCAATTAAAAGAAGAAAATATTTAAAAGAAATCGTTTTTTTTTTTTTTTGCACCGAATAATAGATACAGATTTTTCCGATTCCGATTTTTCCAATTCCGACTAATCGTTCCAACACACACACACACACACACACACACACACACACACACACACACACACACACACACATACATACATATATATATATATATATATTTCATAATCTTATTAGGGTACAAAATTTAAATATTGCAATTAGGAAGGGAAGACTTTTATAATTCATGATTAAAAGTAAATTTGTATATATATATATATATATATATATATATTTCTTTAATCTTCTCTTACAAAAGGGGGAAAAAGGTGAACAGGAGAGGACAGAAAGATAAATAGGGAGCCAGCTGACAGGTTTCGACCCTCGCTTCTCAACGCTGTATCGAGGGAATTTTTTAAAACTAAGAATGAAAAAGCCATTAAAATTGCGTTTTAGTCAATTTACGGGGAGGAAAAAAGTGGGAAACCGATTAAAATAAAACAGCGTTATGGTCGAATACCCTAGAGATTAATCACGTTCAAACCCAGGAAGCATTCCTTTTGCTTGCAAAGGGAAGGTTGTGTATGTCGAACGTGAATAGTCTCCAAGATCTTAAGGTGATATAGTTAATGAGAACGACTAAGAATAGAAAAAGAGTCCGTGTTAAATTTCACTGCACAAGACGGGGTTTTAAGTAAATGATCCGTAATTGAAGACCCGTTGCCCGGTAGGTGCCATTCCTAATTTTACTGGTTACATATTGTTGGATTATTCCATCTCATCTTAATTCGACACAAGTAGTTGGCACCGCAACCACATTCAAAATTATAAATAACGTTACTATTATAAATAACATTATATATATATATATTATATATATATATATATATATATATTATACTCGTGTCTGTAAGTGTGTAATTATTATAGTAAATAATTATGTCAGACCCATTTAAAAATAAATCTTTAAATTACAGCAGTATTTCTCGCGGTTAATGGTGGCCGAATAGATTAGGTCCTTCCTAATGGAATTAGAAAGGGCTTATTTGCCGGGTTAACCGAGCCACCCTCCACTTATTATTCCTGAAAGGATGAAACACTAGTGTATATATATATATATATATATATATATATATATATATATATATATATCTTCCACTAGACTATCCATTCATGTGTAATCACCTTTTTCTTTACCATATTCCCTCTGCTTAACTTATTTTGTTTTCAAGTATGATCTTTGACTTACTTGTTGTTTCATCAAATACTTCTGCATGCAAAATCCGATCCTGCATTTTGCTAATTCCTATCCTCTGATGAGAAGGAGAGTATTTCTTCGAAGCTCCGCGGATTAAGGACTATCCATTTATCTAGTGTTTCCTTTTCAGATTAAATATGTTTTTAACTCATTTCAAAGTGTTTTTTAACATATTTTATTAACTGTTTGCTCATATATATATATAAAAATATATATATATATTATTTATTATAATAATTAAACACCTACATTACCTAATACCTAATACTTAATATTTACTATAATAATTAAATACCTGTTCCATCCTTTTGGGAATCTTCAGTGTAGGGTTGCACGTGAAATAACGTTGAATTTAAACATTTTATTTTTAAATACTTTTACATCAGTAACTGGTCTTATCATTATATGATCATCTATGCATATATATATATATATATATATATATATATATATATATATATATATATATATATATATATATATATACTATTTTCTATAACATCTAAGATCAGAACAAGAATCCAAAGTATCAATCTTTATTAAAAATATATTTTCCCAGAATATATTTGATAAAAATGACAAAGTAGCAATTATAAGACGAAATCGTGAATTCTAAAAGATGGCAATTAAGTTAGTCTCTTACGTTTTTATACAGTAAACTATTAAACTTACAACAAACGACGAAATAACTATATAAATAAAATACTATAACAATGTAAGGACAAGCAGAGAAATAGAATATATTTTTCTTAATTATACCAAATAAAAGAGAAGAAAAACGTTGAACAAAACAATAAATGAAAATGATGAAGAAGAGAAGATAATAGACTGAGAATAAGAGAGGAAGAAACGGGCAAAGGAATAGGGAGAGGAAGGGGAGAAAATATGATCAAGAGGAAATAGACGAAAACGGCGGAAAGAAGTAGAAAAAGAAGAATAAGAGATGGCGAAGGGAAGGTAAAGAAGAAAAGGAGGGAGAAAAAAGAATAGGAACTAGAAGGCGGAAGAAAAGAACATACAGTAGTAATTCCATTATTATTAATTGTAATAGGAGATGAAAACGCGGGGAAAGGGGAAGAAAAATTAAAAGAGGAGAAGGAAGAGGAGAAGATGAAGAAAAGATGAAAAAAAAAACACAATTAGAAGCAGATACATAGAATAAAAGACAAGATAGTCGAATGCGAAAAGGAAGATGAAAAATTAGGAAGAATAAGATGAAAAAGAGATAGAAAAGAAATGATACTGAGAGGGAAAAAGGAGAAAGAAAAAGAAAGCAAAAAAGTAAGAAGAAGAACACAAAGGAAGGAGGGAAACAGAAGAAAGAATACGATTATGAATAGAAGATGGGAGTACATGCAAAAGAAGAAAACGCAGGAGGAGGAGAAGGAAAGGAAGATGGAAAAGACGGAGAAGGAGAGGATGTAAAGAAACAGAGAAGAAAAGAAAGAATATAAAGAAGGGCAGGGAGAAGATGGAAACATGTTAAAGATAAAGAAAAACATGATTAGTAGAAAGAGAAGGATGGAAAGATTTAGAAGGTGAAGAGGAGAGGAAACTGGTATATAAGTAGAAGATGGAGAAGGAGAAATGGGGAAAAGTCGAATATGAAGAGGAGAAGAAAGAACATTACGGAGAAAGAGGAAGTACAAAAATTGATGGCAGAGGGGGGGAGAAGAAGAAGAAGAAGAAGAGGATGTGAAAAATAGAAGTATATGAAGAAGAAGTAGAAAAAGAAGAAAACAAAGAAGAAGAGTAGAAAGGGGTATAAAGAAAAAGAAGAAAAGATGACGCATATGAAGAAAAAGGAGATGATGCTTAAGAAGAAGAAGAAGAAGAAGAAGAAGAAGAAGAAGAAGAAGAAGAAGATGCAATTTTGTGTTCGGACCGTCCACCAAGTAATTGAGTTCCATTACCATCCCTTTGATAAAAGTAGTCGAAATTGTACCAATTTACGATTTAACACGAAATACATTAAAAAAAAAACGAACCAATAAGGTTTTAGACCGAAATAACCGTACGTGCCGTCGAAATCAAAGACGGAATTTATCATTAGTGTAAGTTAGTGGCTAGCTGGAAAATTGACCCCTTAACGTGTCAACATTTCACACTAGATCCTGGGTGGAGCAAGTGCGATCCATTTGTCGAATTGAAAGTGATGGGTCGCCGATAATAACGTGCTGATTGCAAATCCAAATATTAAGCAATGTTTTTGGTCTTTCTCGATTCTTTTGTTTCTTCTTGTCCTTATTTTTAATGTTGTCTGCTTTGTTTGTAATTTGTAGAAGTTACACAAGGAAAATATTCTACGGATTTATTGAGCTCTATCTTGCTCAAGAATACTTTTAATTATATAGAATTAATTTATATATTACTAGCTTTGATACTCGGCATTGTCCGAGTCCACGTAAAATCCCTTTTTAACAGATCTGTTATACTAGGGATATCGAGCATTTTTCATTAGTATTTGTTAACTCCATTGCTAACAATGTCGAAGCCCCCACAACAATTTCAAAAATAAAAGAACTGATAAACACGAAAATCTAATCGCCCAAAAAAGAAGTACGTGAATACCTCCTCACCATATATTTCGGCAAAACTGACTCGAAGAGAAGATGCTATTCTCATGATATTGATCACTTTATGTTGCCCGTGAGTTGAGAACCCCCCCTCCATTATTTTTAAAATAGACATATAGAAAGAAGAATCTTTTCTCCGGATATATAGCACCAACTTTTAAGCAATCAAAATAGTAGGAATGCTCGTGCGATCTAAAAAAAAAAATGAGCCGCGGATACCAGGCTCGAACGTGAAACGCCAAAGAGGGGAAAAGGGCAAAAACTTACAGACCAAAAGCTTTTGCGTATACATCTGAGAAAGAGCTGCTAGGAAGATTGTTGCAGTGAGGCCTGAAGGTGGTTAGCCAACTGACCGTGCAACTAAATAAACATCAGACACAAAGACAAGGAACAACACAACAGAACAAAGAAGAATAACAAACTCGGGTAGTTTAGTTTAAAGACGAAGTCTCGCATTTTATTTAAGCAAACGAAAGGGTGGCAAATGCGAATTTTTTTCACTGGGCGACGTTGGTCCGGGATCCGTCGCCGGTGTATTCTGTCAGGGGGATGCTTGTCGGTTCGCCGTAAGCTGGAATGCTGGGATGACGTCGGAGAAGTCGGCGTGGTAACTGGTGCGGGTGATTGGTCGACTTGGGTCCGACTGGGACAGTACTGATGCGTTAGCCTCAGGTTATGAGAGGAATGGACGGACGAATTGGCAACACTGAGGGTTCATTGTTCATCAGGTACGGACGAGCGCTCGGATCGGACAGTCACTGAGAAAGGTGTCAGTGTATGAGAGGTACGGACGGACCATTGACAACACTGAGGGTTCAATATTCATCAGGTACGGACGGGCGCTCGGATCGGACAGTCACTGAGAAAGGTGTCAGTGTATGAGAGGTACGGACGAACGAATTGGCAACACTGAGGGTTCAGTGTTCATCAGGTACGGACGGGCGCTCGGATCGGACAGTCACTGAGAAAGGTGTCAGTGTATGAGAGGTACGGACGAACGAATTGGTAACACTGAGGGTTCAGTGTTCATCAGGTACGGACGGGCGCTCGGATCGGACATACACTGAGAAAGGTGTCAGTGTATTAGAGGTACGGACGAACGAATTGGCAACACTGAGGGGTCAGTGTTCGTCAGGTACGGACGGGCGCTCGGATCGGACAGACACTGAGAAAGGTGCCAGTGTATTAGAGGTACGGACGAACGAATTGGCAACACTGACACCTTTCTCAGTGTCTGTCCGATCCGAGCGCCCGACCGTACCTTATGAACCCTGAACCCTCAGTGTTGCCAATTCGTTCGTCCGTACCTCTAATACACTGACACCTTTCTTAGTGTCTGTCCGATCCGAGCGCCCGTCCGTACCTGATGAACAATGAACCCTCAGTGTTGCCAATTCGTCCGTCCATTCCTCTCATAACCTGAGGCTAACGCATCAGTACTGTCCCAGTCGGACCCAAGTCGACCAATCACCCGCACCAGTTACCACGCCGACTTCTCCGACGTCATCCCAGCATTCCAGCTTACGGCGAACCGACAAGCATCCCCCTGACAGAATACACCGGCGACGGATCCCGGACCAACGTCGCCCAGTGAAAAAATTCGCATTTGCCACCCTTTCGTTTGCTTAAATAAAAGGCGAGACTTCGTCTTTAAACTAAACTACCCGAGTTTGTCATTCTTCTTTGTTCTGTTGTGTTGTTCCTTGTCCTTGTGTCTGATGTTTATTTAGTTGCACGGTCAGTTGGCTAACCACCTTCAGGCCTCACTGCAACAAGTGGTGACCCCGACGTGATGAGGCTTGAAGGGGTTCCTATGATTTTTATCGAGGTCACGCCGTCGGACAGGGTCCTTGTCCTCATGTGGACAGACAGGTTGTAGTGGGCCAAGAAATCGGCGCCAAGTAATGGTGTTTTCACATCGGCCAATGTAAATGACCATTTGAAGTCCCGCCTGAGGTTGAGGTTGAGGGTGAGTTCCTTGTTGCCGAAGGTTTGTATGGTTGATCCATTTGCTGCTCGAAGTTGAAAGGAGGTGGATTTCAGGGTGGATCTGTTGGTGGGTGGTATAACACTGATAGCGGCGCCGGTGTCCACTAAGAATTTGAGACCGTTATTACGGTCCCACACATAGAAAAGACGACTGTGTGGATGTGCCCCGACAGGAGTAGTCGTCGCTGTCTGTCGGTTTATTCGTTTCCCTGGGCCTTATTGTAATTGCAAGGAGGTTGGCATTTTCGGGCCCGGTCGCCGAAGGATTGGTGGTACCAACATGTGCCTGGGAGGTCCCTTCGTCCTCGGCTTGGGGTGCGGGTACGGCTTCGGTTCCGGGTGTGGGGTGTTGGGCTACGTTGTCTCTGGCGTAGGGAGAGTTTGAACTCTCTCAGCTCTGCTCGCAGTTGAGTCAGTTCATCTTCCAATCGCCGTGAGCGGTGCCCGGGGCCACTCTCGACATGATGTATCCGTTGGTGGGCCTGTGAGAAAACTTTGTCGGCCGAGTCTGCCACTATTTCCAGGGGCGTCTCTACGGGTACCAGGGCCAGGACCTGGGTAATGTTTTGCGGAAGCCGATCCATCCAGAGACCGCGGAGAATGGGCTCTGCCATGCTGTTGTTGCCGAGTCGGCTCTTCATCAGTCGCAGGAGCTGTGATGGGGTTCTATCCCCGAGAGTCACATTTGAAAACAGGTCTCTGATGAGATCCTCGTCTGAACGGCCGGTTCGCTTGAGGATTGCTTCCTTTAGGCAGGTATATGGGAGTTTTTCTGGTGTGTTGAGGAGGATGTCCTCTACTTCTTCTACCATAGATGGAGGTAGTGCCTGCACCACTGAGGCGTATTTCGAGTCCTGGCAAACGACCCTCCGGGCTGCAAAAAATTGCCTCCAGCTGGATGAACCAACTCCTGGGGTTCACTGGGTTGTAAGGTGGTAACTGGACCAGCGGGGCAGAAAGGTTAATCTCCGGCTCTGTGCTTTCTGCCATCTTCTCTGCCTGACTGTTTCTCCAAGCCTGTGTCTGTAGATCACGTCGGGGTCACCACTTGTTGCAGTGAGGCCTGAAGGTGGTTAGCCAACTGACCGTGCAACTAAATAAACATCATACACAAGGACAAGGAAGAAAACAACAGAACAAAGAAGAATGACAAACTCGGGTAGTTTAGTTTAAAGACGAAGTCTCGCCTTTTATTTAAGCAAACGAAAGGGTGGCAAATGCGAATTTTTTTCACTGGGCGACGTTGGTCCGGGATCCGTCGCCGGTGTATTCTGTCAGGGGGATGCTTGTCGGTTCGCCGTTGTTCTGTTGTTTTCTTCCTTGTCCTTGTGTCTGATGTTTATTTAGTTGCACGGTCAGTTGGTTAACCACCTTCAGGCCTCACTGCAACAAGATCTTATCCTGCCTTGACAGAGTTTAGAATAGACTTCGTAGCCTAGTGGGGGATAACCTTTTCTCTTCCCTAAAACTTCTTTCTCACAGAAGAGACGTTGGGGGCCTGTCTCTGTTTTATCGTTATTTTCATGGCAAGTGTTCGTCTTAGCTCCAATCTATTATCCCCTCTGGCCAAACATTTACGAGAAACACTTGTCTATCTGAAAACACTATATATAATTTCCCCCACTCTTTATCCGTGCCTAAACCTAAACATATGTTCCATGAACAAAGCTTTTTTTTTCTTAGAACTGCACACCTGCGAAAGTCTCTTCCATTTGCTTGATTTCCGGCTGACTATAATATGGTCCTCTTCAAGTCCAACGTAAACAAGTTCTTGATTAGCCGTTCCCCTTAAGTAAACCAATTTACAAAATTTCCACTAGTATCAATTACTATGGTGTCAATGTACAGAATTGACCACTGTACACTTAATAACCCTCATCATCGAGTGACCTCTGGGCCTTGATAGGTGATGACTCCTTTTTAAAAAAAGAAAGTGGCCCAATTGACAGCCACTCTTTTATTCTAATTTTCTACATATTATACATCCGAGTTATTGCCCTTTCAGATGCTACCGGTTTTGATCCGGTCAGATGCGGATGACAAATGTTTTTAGCAGACATACCAACACACACACACACACATAAACACATAGATGACTCTGTTATATAATAGACTAGTATGGGCACCCGGCGTTACTCGGGTCTAAATGACGTTTGGTTTTGACACAGTTACTATACTAAGGATATTGATCACTTTTATCGATACCCCACATTAATTACAAAAATAAAAGAACGGAATCGCCCCCCCCAAAAAAAAACAAGTATGTGACAACTTCGCCACTTAATATTTCAGTAGAAGGGATATGGACCACTTTTTGTTGCCTGTGCAACCGCCGAAAAAATGAGCCGCGGCAGACAGGCTCGAACATGGAACATCAAAGGGGGAAAGAAGAAGAAAAAATTACGGGTTAACGCTTTTGCTCACAGAACCACAAACGCTTATGACGTCATCATGTTATAATAAGCTTTTAAAACGCATTTTTTGTTTAATACGCATGATTGACTTGCAAAAACATGGTCTAGTTCTATTTTGTACATATTATGCATTCGATGTATTGCTTTTTCAGATACCCCGGACTGATGCGGATGAAAAAAAAAATTACCACACACACACACACACACACACACACACGCGCGCGCACACACACACACTAACGTTTATACAATGTATTAGCGTTGCCCAGGTTGACATGAAGTTAGGTTTTGACACAACTGCTATATTAAGGATATTGTGCACTTTCATCGATACCCCCACAACACTGTGTGCTGGAACCCTCTAAAAAAATAAATGAATCTAAACAATTTTTCTTTCAATCAAAATAGCGACGAGTCCCTATGCGATAAAAAAAAATTAGTCGCGGCAACCAGGCTCGAACTTGAAACGCGAAAGCGGAAAAGAAGCGAAAAAATACTAGTAAACTCGTTTGCCGACAGGGCCACAGGTATTAATAACGTCATGGCGTTGGAAAACAAGGTTTTTAAACATAGTTTTAATTAATTACGCATGTATGACTTGCGAAAACAGCAACGTGAAAGCTTTGGAAATTCGTACATGTTTACAGGTTATTAGAACCTGTAAACATGTACGATGTTTGTTTTTTTTTTGTTTATCAAAAATTTCCAAATTATTTTTGAACTACAGAGTACAATCACAGTCGAAATAAACATAACCATGTTTGGGCTATTTACCTTCTGCACGTCGTATCCAGTCGCGATTAAAGTGCATCTCGTGGCTTAGACATAACTCTGGCAAAACTGCTGTTATTGATAGGAAAATTGTGTAGGAGATTCACTGGCGCCATAAGCAGTTGCATCGATCAGGTATAGCTAGTCAGCTATGTACCGCAATTCATTTAAGGGGAAGATAATTCCTGATTTTAAACCAGTTTCTTTGTCGGAGAATACCGACGGGGCTACGCAGGCATCTTCTGCACAATCAGCGTTCTCCTCGTTTGAAGTGCTGATTTTTTAATTCCCACGATTAAAAGTGGCACAGTTCTCACGAGAGGAGAGAAATAAATACAACTTCCCATGTCTTGTAGAATACGCACTGATGGGAAAAGTTTCAATGAAAGAGTCGAAGTAGAACACATAAGTTATCTACAAAATAATTTTACAAGATTCTGCGATGGCTTTGGCGCGAAAGCGTAACAGCCTCGCTACTCCTTTGGATTAATCAGCAATGTGGAGACGATGGAACGGTTACGGGATAAAGAATCCTCTTCTCCATATCTCATTGCCCAGGGTAACATTCACAGGATATAGCATGCATCGTGGACCTCAACTGGCACGGGTCTATTTACTACCCCGGTGTGCTTATAGAACAGAGACACGAATCTCTCCCGGACTCTTTGAATGTTGGTCGGCCTGTCAATTTCGTTTTTCGTCAGTTTGTTATGCTTAACTTTGAATAACTAATTTTAGATGTGTTTAGTTCTCTTATAATTGACCGCCTATGAAAAAAGACTGTCGGCCAATAATAAATAAAACTTGATAGACAATCAGGTATAAACTAAAGTTTTCGTTAATTCCAATGAAAAAATGCAAGCGCAGCGTTTTGCATCCTTTCAATGTAAACATAATCTTTTCATTCTAAAGAGAATTACAATCTCCTGATGCAGGCATGTCAAACATGCGGCCCGCGGGCCGCATGCTGCCCGCAAGAAGCAAAATTGCGGCACCACAGACAATTTTAACCAACTTGGAAAAATCAAGGAGAAAAACAAAAAGATCAAAATAAGAGGTGAGTTCGAAAAGTAGTTAAAATTTCTTATCCATCCTCGCTTTAGGAAAGTATTTTTGGATACTGAGCCCACATATCGAAAGCTTACAACGTCACAACTTATTATTACTTCCCTTAGTTTCCCTTTTTTACGCAGTGTACCTTTCTTAGCCGTACACCGACTTCCGGCGCTATCATTCACTTCTTTTTCTCCTGCACGCCAACATGCTGCCCCAGCGGTAGATTATCTTTTTTCACTTTCACCTCAACGTTCTGCATCGACGCTGTAAGTTTTCTTTTCTTTTTTTTTTGTATTTGTTTCTCTGAGGGCCCACTAAAGCTAAATTACCGGTGATAAGACAAAAACTTGTCCCTTCGAAAAATTTAACCTTCTGCTGGTTTTGTAAAATAAAGTTTTGTTTCAATAAAATTATAAATGGGTTCTGCTCACAAAGTTGAATTTATTTTATTTTTCATTAATATATATTTTTAGGCATTAACCAGAGAAATAACATCAACAACAACAACAGTAAAAAAAGCAATTATATCCACAATATTATTTTTTCTTTTAAAATTCAAAATTCTAATTGTTTTTATATTTTTATTTCGTTACATTTGTTTTAGTTTTAATTGTTTCGTTTTGTTTTTAAATTTTAAATTCGGTCTTTTTTATTTAAAGTTAAAAAGTTATTTCGTTACATTGGTTTTGTTAGGTTTGTTTTATCTTTTTTCGACTCGCACCCGTGAAAACTGACAAAATATAATTTTACAAAACCCACAACCAGCAGAATATTCAATTTTTCGAAGGGACAAGCTTTTTGCTTTATCACCAGTAAATTAGCTTCAGCGGGCCTTGAAAGAAACACATACCTTTTTTTTTTCTTTTTTTGTTACAGAATTTATTGACTTTCAATTTCTTCACATCGTTATTTGAATTCACATTTCCATTGTTTTGGACTTTTAAGCGTTTCCAACTTTTCTCTCTTACCCACTTGTCACTGTATTTCTCTTTTTTCTTTCCTTTTCAGTTTTTACCTTCTTCTATTTTCAATAAACCTGTCGATAAGCAAATTGTCTTCATAAAGTGATAAATCAAAAATTGTTGTTCCCGTGACGTTCTAAGCCTTTAATTGATGGTTTCAATGTACAGAATAGCTTTCCCAAAGCAAGGATAGAGAAGAAATTTTAACTATTCTTCGAACACACCTCTTATTCTGTATTTATTTTATCTACTTTTACGTTTCCTGTCGTGTAGACCATATATCTATATTGTTTTTTAATATTGTGTACTTTTTATTAAAATTGACTTTTATAATGATATGAATAGGGTAATACTGTGCAGGGGTCAGGTTCATTTGTGATAACTGCTTTTATTGATATTTTATAAATATTGTTCGTTGTGTTTGATATTATTTTCCAGATTGCACATCGTTTTTAAAATAGCTAGTGCTTCTCCGACTAAGAAAATAAGAAAGGTAAATGAAAAAGGGCGGGAGTTTCAAGAAAACATTTGCACAAAAGTTTGCACAGAATTGAATGGAAATATACATTGTTTAATTTGCAGTAACCATATTTCTATGCCGAAGGCGCATAACCTGAAAATACATTATGAAACGAATCATCTGTCTTATAATAAATATGCGTGTTTCAATGCTCAAAGAATCGACGGTGAACTTGAGACAGCAACAGCCTTTTTTTTTTAAGAAAAAGTCAGAAAGTAAGTGTCGCTTCCATTACTGAAAGCTATGAATTCAGTCGATTGATAGCGATGCATCGGAAATCCTACACCGAAGGAGATTTTGTGAAACAATGCCTTATGAAAACGGCCGAAGTTGTGTGTCCGGAAAAAAAGCACACTTGTTCAAAAATATTTCCCTCCCCAGGAACACTGTTGCTGAACGGATTGATGAAATGTCAAGATATTTGAAGCAATAGTTGAAAGCTGAATCATTAAGATTTGAACAGTTTTCAATTGCAGTTGATGAAACTGTCGATATCACTGGGATAGCACAGACTGCAGTCTTCATCAGGGCATGTGACAATAAATTCATCATTTATGAAAGACTGATTGAACTAATCCCTATGCATGACACTACAACAAGCCAGGACATTTTTGAAAACATTGAACGGGTTCTGCATTCTGACTATGATTTAGATTTGAGCAAGCTTGTATGCTGACGGATCAGCGAATTTGGTTGGCAGACATAATGGTGTTGCTGCCAAGTTACAAGCAAACATAAAGAATTTACATCCGCATCAGCCATTTCTACATTTCCACTGTATTATTTATCAACAAAATTTGTGTTCAAAGATTTTAAAATTTGATCATGTTCTTAGTTTAGTCATAATGACAGTGAACTATATCAGAGGTCGTTCTCTCAACCACCATCAATTCAACCAGTTGTTAGAAGATATGGATAATCAGTTCACCAATGTTCCATTCTACACAGATGTACGCTGGTTATCATGTCACAAAGTGTTGAAAAGATTTTATTTGTTAAGACAAGAAATAATCACTTTTTTATAGATGAAAGTTGGAAACACTGATGAAATGAAAGACGAAAGTTGGCCCCAGGATCTGGCTTTTGCCGTGGACATTATAGCACAATTAAACGATCTCAATTTGAAGTTACAAGCTCATCACTCAGTTGTATGATGGCGTCAAATGCTTTATTACAAAGTTGAGATTACGGAAGTCATAAGTCTCAAATGAAAAGCAAAGAGCTAAAAAAAATAGTAATAATACTGTTACTAATAAGTCATCACTAAGTTTTGCCATTGGAATCATTGTCAAAGGAATGTCAACAAAAATTTCGTGATTTCTAATATTTTTAGCAAAAGTTTGCATTATTCACAGCGCCGTTTATTTTTCATGTTATAAATGCAATCAGGTTCATTACTCAGAGCAAAGCATTTTGGAGTGGGAATGCCTGATTTCTTTTCATACCTTCCGAAATTTCAGAAAGTTTGTCACACGGATTGTGGCAATGTTTGGATCCACTTATTTGTGCGAAAAATTATTTTCCTTCACGAACTCTCAGAGAACTAGGTTGACTGACAAACACTTATTTTCTCTTTTAAAGCTCGGAAATATACAGAAAGCAAGATATACCGAAGCGTGTCAAGAACAAAAGGTGTCAAACCTCAGGACAAAAAACGAAACATGTTTGATTACTTGATAATAAATGTTCATTTTGAATTATAATTTATGTGCATTGCATTTGTTGCATTCAAATACATGTTCGCTATGTATGTTGCTTTTTAAATTTTCGTTATATTGAAATAAAGAACAGATTTATATGTCATGCTAATTTCTTTTCTGGTATTCTTTTGTTAAACTACAAGTACTTTTAACTTTCATTCTTGAATATGACCAAACTATTGCATGTTTCTAAAAGAAACATATTCAGCAATGGTTTTTATTTAGCGACTTTGATTAATATTGTAGGGGTTGTGCCCTCATGCCAACATAAACTGATTCCTCTGGCCCCGAGGGACTTTGAGTTTGACATGCCCGTCCTAAGGGAGATAATTCGTAATGTGAATTACTTATAAATCGTCAATTTATTATCTCATGAAATAGCTAAGTTTTATACGAGTTTGATGTGTGTGTGCAGTCAGCACAAACCCTATTCAGGGTTTAACCGGCTTCCTTCGAAGGAGAAAGTTTCATGGTAGTATGAAATTCACAAGCGGTCCCCAGTCGCATGTATGTCCCCGTTAAGGGGGATGACGACGTTAGGTTTTCGCAACTTTTTGTAGGGAGGTGTCGACGTCCTCCTACATACAGCACCTGGATTTCCCAAATTGGTCACTCATTTTAGTAATGACCAGGATCAGCGTTGCTTAACTTCGGTAATCTGACGGGAACTGGTGTGTCAACGTGATTATGCCGTATATACGAGTTTGATAGTAATTATTAAAAATCATCTTTTTTTTTTATATCTATAGATATATATGCTTCGTATTTTTATTTTACGTTCGCCAGAATAATGTAACCGTATCACCGGTCGGACGATTCGAAACCTGATATATTTGTTTAACAAATAAGACTGTAACCTGGTGTAAAGTCAAACAGATTTGTGCCAAATAGGATTGGATTGCATAAAAGATAATAAATTTAATAAAAATATCTCGGATATAACGTTTTAGGGGGAAAGCCTCACTCTGTATAAAACATATCTTAATTTCACTTATATCCATTCATATTTAATATTTTATGCGGCTGTTTAGTCTAGAATAACGTAAACGATTATTATGGCCACCCATAAATAAAAATCCTATTTATTTTATTAATGGTAATATGGAAAATTACCCGACTGTGGTGCGCGTACACTACAGAAAGAGTGATAGAGTGATAGGGAAATTGATAGCGGATATGGGATTAGTGGCAATAAAGAGAGAAAGAGAAAGAGAAAAGGGGGGATAGAGAGTAAAGCAGAGAGTTTATAAAAAAAGGGAGCTAGCGACAGAAAGCGAAATAATGACAGAATATCTGAAAGGATAAAATCCTATGAGATAGCACGAGCAATCTTTCTCTCTCTCTCTCTCTCTCTCTCTCCCTCTCTCTTCCGATCTCTCTGTATATACAATAGAGAGTTAGAGTTGGCTTTCAATTGAAATTAGGTAAATGAGAGCTAAATAAAACGTGAGACAGCAAGAGATTTCCCTTGAAAGAGAGAGGATTAGAGTGTTCGGTAGAGAGAAATATAAAGAAAGAAAGAAAAGAACGAGAAAGAAAGAAAGAAGAAAATAGAGTTGGAGTAATTTTGCAGTTGATATTAGGACTACGAGAGTTTAAAGAATAGTGAAACAGACAGAGAGAGAGAGAGAGAGAGAGGAAGAGAGAGAGAGAGAAAGAAACAGAGAGAGAGGGAGAGAGAGCGGGGGTAAAGAGGGGTATAGAGATTGCAGAAGAAAAAACAGAAAGAGCGCGAGTGAGATAAAAAGGTTAGAAAGAAAGAGTTTATTTAGAGAAAGTGAGAAGAGAAAAGTAGCAATAGAGAGAGAGAGAGAGAGAGACAGACAGACAGACAGACAGACAGAATCCGAATGTTAGAGAGGGACAGATGTTGAGACAAATAGGGAGGGATATGAAGAGAGAGAAAGAGAGAGAGATGTTATAGAGAAAGATGAAGACAAAGAATGTGAATGTGCATGTGAAAGAGAGAGAGAAAGAAACAGAGAGAGGGAGAGAGAGAGCGGGAGTCAAGAGAGGTATAGAGATTGCAAAAGAATGTGAATTAGAATATTTGATGGAAAGAAATAAAGCGGATGAATAATAAAGCGATAAAGATAGAGCGCAATAGAAATTGAGAACAGAAAGAGCACGAGTGAGATAAAAAGGTTATAAAGAAAGAGTTTATTTAGAGAAAGTGAGAAGAGAAAAGTAGCAATAGAGAGAGAGAGAGACAGAATCCGAATGTTAGAGAGGGACAGATGTTGAGACAAATAGGGAGGGGTATGAAGAGAGGGAGGGAGAGATGTTATAGAGAAAGATGAACACAAAGAATGTGAATGCGCATGTGAAAGAGAGAGAGAGAGAGAGAGAGAGAGAGAGAGAGAGAGAGAGAGAGAGAGAGAGAGAGAGAGAGAGAGAGAGAGAGAAAGAAACCATGTAACGAAAGGAGTAGTTATGAGTAAGGGGCAAATGTCCATAAAAATGAGAAACTGATTTGTTTTACATCAGGGGATGGGAGGAGCAGATACTTGTTATGTTCTCTCAAATGAATCAACTAACCATTCGTGTTTAGCGCGTACGCAGACCGCAGCGCTAATCTCCGACTTAGTGATTTATTTCTGCGAGGTCCCTGTACGATTGCACTCCATCAGGAACACAGACATTGTGGCTCCTTCTAATAGCCGGCGCCATGAACTTTTCCGTCCTTATCCAATTCCCAAGTACACAATAAATAAATAAAAATTAACTAAAACCTCATTTTGTAATGATCGTCTTAATGTAGCAGGCACGGAAAATCTCAAAACTGATATCATTATTTTTTTCTCCCAATTTTCTGTTTCTTTCACGTCTTGTACACTTTTAGTATTTTTATATTGGAATACTGTTTGTTTGATGTTTGCGTTTTGTTTTCTTGTATTGTTGGTGTCTTTTACAATTGGAGCTTCGTTTGGTTTTCGATTTGGGAATTTGTCTATTTTTTTCTTTCCTAATTTCATGGTTGTATGTCGCATTATATGCCATTTTTTTTGCATTGCATTCTTGCCTGACTGTTTTCTTTTTCTTTTCCTTACTTTCTCTTTTTGTATTTTTGTATTTTTCCAGCTTTTTTTCGGTATCATTATCAGTATTTTTTTCTCTTTTTTCTTGTTTCTTTCTTTTCCCCCTTTTTTCTTTTGTATTATGCACGCCTTTTTTTTCCTTTTTTATTTCTATTTCGTATTGCTTTCTCTATTTAATTATTGTAATATTTCTAGATTATTTCCTTTTTTATTTAGTGTAGTGTACCTTGGCTTCTTTCTTTTTCTTTCTTCGATATTTTTCAGATTTTTATCTTTTTCTTTTTTCTGTATTCTTTTTTTATATCATTACTTGCCCCCCCCCCCTTTCCAGTTTTCTTTCTGTCTGTGTTTTTATTATTTTCTGACCTTCTATTTTTTTTATTATTTCATTACAGTCTTGATAGTTTTTCTTCATTAATAATTCGTGAACACCCTGGGCCAAAATAATCTGCTACGCCCGTGTCCCTAATATACAAATATATATCTGTCTATCTTGATATTTTAAAACTCTATCTCCCCGAAACTAAAAGTCGCAGAGCTGCATTAGGGGTCTGAAATGATTAAATGTTTTATGAAATGTTTTTATAGGTCTTTAACCGGGTAAAATAGTTTTTAAGGGTCAAAATTAAAAAAAATCGTTATACAGTTTCTACATCCATCTTAGTTCATTTTTACTTTTTAATCAGTTCATATCCGTGTCACGTTCGTACAGTGGTAACGTCACCAGCTTTAAATGCTACAGTTGTGCTTTCGGTTTCGATTCTAGATAATGCCACTCAAATGCGTTTTTTTTTTTTTTTTTGTTACTTTGTAAATCACGACATAATAATAATACTAGCAAGCCACCCGGCATTGCTCGGTCGTAAAATACGCTTATATCTGTTATTTTGATTTATGCAGCTTTCGTATTTATTATTATACAATATTAGACCCAACATATAGCAATGATTTGAAAAAAAAACAACAAAAAAAACTAATTCGTGCACTACAAACGAGAATCGAAATCAAAACGTTTTGCTTCCAATTTATTTTTTACTGAAACCTTTGTACGCAAATATTACGCAAGTGCAAATCATGCAGAATAGAATAGATGTAATCACACGAAATAGTTAACTAAAGATGATCATCCCATACGAAAACCGGCCCTGTCGGTGGGGCATTAGAATACGCCGACTGCTCCCCTGCAGAGGGTAAAAGTCCCTCACTGGGGGTCTTGGATATGACCTTAAACTATATCCAGTGGTGAGGCCCCAGCTTGTGGGCTTTGGGGAGTGTGGAGCCACCCTTTAATTACCATTGCTTCCAGGTCCACTCTGACCCGGAGTGGTAGTACCTGTTAGGGTCCCAACTCTGGGTTGAATAGAAACCGACGTGAAAACAACAAATATATTCTATTAAAAAAGATTCTTCAAAATTTTTGGATTCGGCATTAAATAACCCGAAAAGGATTGATATGCCGTAAAACAAAAACAACCAACCAACCAAACGAAACCCGAAAAATTTAATAGGGAATTAATTAAAATGAATGTTTAAAAGACTATGCAAATTAGCTAAATCTTTTGCAGATGAATGCAATTCCACGACCAATATATAACAAAGCTGTATTTTCTTTTTAAATAAATAGAAAAATGAATATCCATACAAAACAAATTATAGGAGTATAGATATACGAAATTGATAATATAAATATCATATTTAAGCGTATTTCACGACCGGGCAAATCCCCCCCACTGCTAGTCTAATATATAAAAGGCTATATGCCTGTCTGTCTTCATATTTTCAAACTTTACTTCTCCCGAAACTGAAAGTCGCAGAGCACCACTAGGGGCCTCAAATAATTGGATTTTTTGCCGATCATCCTTTTATGGGTCTTTAGTTGTTTTAAATAGTTTTAAAGGTGACAAAAATGAGTGTAAATTGAAAAAATCATTATACATTTCGAACATCTATCTAAGTTTTTTTTTTATTTTTTTATTTTTTTACGTCGCCAGCTTTGAATGCTACAATTTCAGTTTCGATTCTAGGTGATGCCACGCATTTTTTTTTCTTTTGAAATCACGACTCTTCAATAATATTTACGAAATCTGGACAAATTAAAATGTAATATTAAAGCGCATTTTGCACCCGGGCAAATATCCCTACACCCGATAGTAAACAATATGTTTTTTCTTCAATGATAGGAGATAATCAAAAATCATCAACTATGCCAAACTATATTGATGCGTACTTTGTGTCACACTTGTCAGCAAGAACACATGTTCTTAACAAGGCACTTCACCACATGCGCGTAAGTGGACAATGCCTAGTAAAAATTTACAAGATGTTAGGTTTGCTTTACAATAAAACTTCTGCATATCAGTGTAGTCAGAGAAGAAGGTAGCAGGAAGAGAATTCCAAAGTCCAACCGTTCGAGGGTAAGCTCTTATAGAATGGACTGTTCTCTGATGAACTCGTTGCACTTGTGTCCCCGCTTATGGGAAAGGTTTCGAGAGTAAATCCCAATGAAAAAGTCGAAGTGGAACACATAATACAGTTGTAAGTTATCTACAAAATTATTTTACAAGATCCTGCGATGGCTTTGGCGCTACTCCTTTGGATAATCAGCTTGGTAATAAAATTACACCCCTTCATTACTGAGGTCTCTAAATACATTTAGGGAACTCAGCAGTTTAGGTGTGTAATTTTATTAAATTCTATTAAAATTACACCCCTTCATTACTGAGGTCTCTAAATACATTTAGGGGACTCAGCAGTTTAGGTGTGTAATTTTATTAAATTCTATTAAAATTACACCCCTTCATTACTGAGGTCTCTAAATACATTTAGGGGACTCAGCAGTTTAGGGGTGTAATTTTATTACTAATCGGATTTGTCGGGGATATGTACGCCAAGGGGACATAAGTGCAACGAGTTCACCAGAACACATTCCATTAAAATACTGGCAAAACAGGCACAGGGATGCAACATCATGGGGATGAAACAAGGGTTGGAGCTTGTTTGACAAAGTGGGTCCTCTTATCTTTTTGAACCCTATCCAAGAGAGAGAGAGAGAGAGAGAGAGAGAGAGAGAGAGAGAGAGAGAGAGAGAGACTAATGCTAGGTGCACCAGCTCACATGTGGGACAAAATTCAATGTATGGTTAAATGGTGGCGTTGTAGAGGTACAGATAACTCTTTTTTATAACTATTCTCTTTCTCAATTTCCTTCAAGCAACTCCACACGCCATCCACCCCCTTCTATTATCGTACTCGACTGTGTATATTCTGACCTTAGGCAATACGCACCCCAATAGAAAACAGCCCATTATATAATAGACTTGACTTTACGAGCCTGGATAGTTAATATTTTAAAAAAAAATTATCGATGTGTACGATTTAAAAGTAAAAACATTTTCCTTCTTATAAATATCAAGCGCAGAAGCAGGCCTCATAATATTATTGGTATGAATAAATAAATATTATTGGTATTAATAAATTAAAAGTAAAACGTATTTTCTTTTTTTTTTATAAATGTAAAACGTAAACACAGAACTCACAATAGTATTAAGTATAAAGATTATTTATTAAAAAAACTATATTTGATGCTTTGTTTAATTTTTTTCATCTATTTAAAATTTCCAGTCACATAAGCATTTTTCTACTGTCTTGCATTTTTTGCAAGATCCAAGTATAGTATCTGTACTCCATAACATTGACTTCATTTGACACAGGGAATTTTCATCTAATTATCTCCCTTGAAAATAACCGAAATACAAACAGACACACAAGAACGTGATGCTTGTCCACTAGGTCCTACCAAACGATTGTGGAGAAAAGCAGACACAACTTAATGCTTTTTAACACCTTTTATATCTTCTTCAAACGGCAATTAATAATTAATCTATGCTATAATTTTGTAAGGTTTTAATATTTACACAGTTTAAGGATTAATAATATTATAAACATTCGTATATTAAATATGAAACACGGTTTTACTAAACTGTTCATTTAGTTAATTACAGGTTTCCAATACTTTTATTTGGTAAAAAGAGACAACCTATACATGAGAGTATTTTATAAAATGTTTAATATTTGTGCAATAATATTTTTAAAATCGCTTTTAATCTGGCGATAAAATAGCTAAAAAGAGTCATGTTTATATTATATCTTAATATTTAAAAAAAAAATTAAACACAATTAATTAAAAAAAAATTTGTAACGAAATATTTCAAAATAATGGAATTTTTATCTTTTAAAAATCAATTAATTTTTAGGAAGTTTCTTTTTCTTGACAGTTTAACTGATAATAGTATATATTGATTAGAAAAAACCGCTATTAAAAACAAACAAAATAATGTTAAATTTATATCAATTTTTTAGTTGCAACTTTAAGGTAAGTTTTTGTTCAATACGTGTATTAAAAAATATATATAATTTTTACTCATTTTATCTCTTATCTTCCATAATAAATATAAATTCTGATTTTAAATATATTGTGTTCGAATTTCGAAAAATAAATAGGGGGGGCATGCACTTAAAAAATGTCCTTGCACATATCTTACAGAAACTGCATTTTATATGTAATATCATTCTAAAATTGATTAGTGTTGAAAGTTTCACGAAAATCTGACTGCTAGTTGATTTTTGCTAGATTTCTTAAACATGGTTATGTTTTCACGTTCGGAATGCTTGCTACATGGGAATGTTATTTTAAAGCCATGATGAAGTAAACAAGATTTTCGTCTCGCAATTTCATTATTTTCGTTCGATGAAAATATTTTTTAAAAAATTATTTCTAGTTTATTTTTCCCTTTTTCTTTTAAATGGTACAAAGTTATACTGATAATATTAACTCATAATAAAGTTACGGAGTGTTACATATAAAGGGGGGGGTAAATTCTGTAGTGAATTTTGGAGGTGTCTATATATATGTTTCTTTTCTATAACTATTCTTTTTCTCATTTTCCTTCGAACAACTCCACGCACCTTCCATCACCCCTATCAATCCCCCCCTCTCTCTCTCTTTCTCTCTCTCTCTCTCTCTTCAGACTACTATATCGCTTCTGTTCCACGCGGTTTCATTCTTTAACGACCTCAGCATTAGTCTAATTTCGTTCGTCCGTGATATATCGCTGGCAATGAAAATTACTTTTCTTTCCATTCTTTTTTTTAATGCAGTTCCAGGGTCATTCTGTTTAATACTCAACCTGATCATCCCCGTCCACCCGCAGAACTGCCGGATCTTGTGGTTTCTTCGATTTAAATTACAAATATCAAATTACCCCGGGTAACTGGATACAATTTACGAAATAAATCATTACAAAACAGAGATGCGACCATAATTGACGATCGTATATTAAGAGCAGAATAATTAATTTAATGATTTGCTCTAAATTGAGTACACAAATTAAATTAAAAAAAAAAACGTAGCTTATACCTGACTTTAAAAATATAAGTATTGTACTTGGGTATGTCAATCTCTACCTTTATCTTCTACCTTTAACTTTATCTTTATACGGCACAATCACGTTGACACACTGGTTCTCGCCAGATCACCGAAGTTAAACAACGATGAGCCTGGTCAATATCAGATGGTTAACAATTTAGGAAGTCTACGGTTCTATGCACCGCGCCGAATCGTAGAAATTTCCAACTTGGAATCTGGGGTACGTTTACCCCAGGAGGCGAGATATACCCCCGGATAAAGACGGGAAGCAACGGGAAACCCTCTTCTTTACTTGTCTTCCCGAGATTAACATCTATTCAACCCATAGTTGGGACCCTAACAGGTACTACCACTCCGGGTCAGAGTGAACCTGGGAGCAATGATAATTAAAGGGTGGCTCCACACTCCCCAAAGCCCACAAGCTGGGGCCTCACCACTGGATATAGTTTAAGGTCATATCCAGGACCCCCAGTGAGGGACTTTTACCCTCTGCAGGGGGGCAGTCGGCGTATTCTAATGCCCCACCGACAGGGCCCAACACATTTAAGTTATTTAATGCCAAATTTAGTTATTTGGAAATAAATATTTAATAGAATATATTTGTTTTTTTTTTCAAGTCTGTTTCTATTTAACACATAGTTGGACCTGGGAGCAATGGCAATTAAAGGGTGGTGCCACACTCCCCAAAGCTCGCAACCTAGGGTCTCACCATCGGATATAGTTTAAGGTCATCCAGGAGAAAACATTATAATATCAGAACAGATTTAGCGTTACTTTTATATAGAAAAGTAAAAAAAAATAATACATATAAACTGAAAAATATATTGTAAAAACAGAAAATAATTTAATCGTATTTTTTCTCATTTTTAAAATATTAAGAGCAGACAATAATATGATCAATGGTAGTTGAAAAGTACGCTATCCAGTTTAATTTAAAGTAACACCTTTATTTCTGCAGCTTTTTGACGGTTTAGGAGTGTTAAGCATTTTTTATTTTTCCAATGAGAGATAAATTCTGCATGTTTTACCATTTAACGTGATTTCATGTGATTATATGACATTGGGGGTCAGACTTAGGATTAGACAGACATTAAAGATTAGTTATCTGTTCCAAAAAGGTAGAATGCCCTGGAAATGAGGGATCATTTTAACAAACATTTATATGAAAAAAAAATGATCCCTTCTTAAAATTCTAAAATAATTTTGGGAATATTCACATGCAACCGCCTAAAAATGCAGAATCTCATTTTTCTGAAGGTTGATAGATATATATATTTTTTAAAAATTTTCCCTTTGTATATATTCTCAAAGATTTTCATCTGGTGTTATTTTCCCATTTGTACATGTGTGCCATTTTTACCCACTCTCCCCAATCTCTACTTCAGAATTGTTCTAAAATCTATCAATTAATTCACGTATGAATGTGGTGCCAGCGTTTTAGGGATTTCGTTTTCTAATTTTTATTTTGCAAATATTAATTTTTCTGATATTTGAGGAGATTTTATTCAGCAATATAAAATATTTTACAAGTGAAGCATGCATAGTCCCCCGTGAGTGCACAGTGGACGAGGCATAAAGAAAATGACTAAGTTCAGCATCTGCCCCCCCCCCATTAAACCCTAAAAGACCCCAGGGGACATCAAATTCTGGTGAAAATGAACAAACGGTGCAGTTTAAGGTCTTAACATATGTAAATTTTAGTTCTTCACCATTTAAAAAAAGAAATGACTAAGTCCATCATTTGCCCCCCGCCCCCCCCATTTAGTCCCCAAGTCCCCAAGGTTTTAACATATTTAAATGTGATTTCAGCACCATGCAAAACTGCCAAATAGACATACACAAAAATTTTGGACAAATTTGCGAAAATAGTCACCACAATGGCGTGTTTTATAAGCCGTAAAAGAGCCCCTGAGGCAAACCCAAGAGTTATCGCGAAGTATAGACAAACAAAATTATAAAGAAATCAGTTAATTGCAATTTTCTGAAAATCAAAGGCATCATTTTTCTTTTTTTTAATAAGTACAAAAGTGTCCATTTTAGCCATTTTAACCCGAAAGGCACGCCTAGGGCGGCAACCTGAGTTTTCTCGCAAAATCCGTCCTGTTACATTTTTACTCATATCATGTTTAATGTTTGTGCAAAATTTCTAAAAAATTTCAAGGCATTGTTATTGAAAAAATGCTGCCAGACAAACGGCCAATGGTGAATTTACAGGTCCATCTTCCATTTGTCGTGGGACAAATAAAATGATTAATAAAAATATTTAATAACATTTGAAAACCTACTGCGGAGCGAACCGCTACAATATAATTTAAAAAAATATATGTCGAGAGTACACGGAATATTATGTATGTTCATAATTATTTTATGTAGATCGGAAGTTAAAATATAGTGTTTTCCGTTTTGGAGATTTTCTGTTTTGAAAACGCGTTTTTTTTTTTTTTCAGACGGTTAAAAATCTAGCTATGCGCCGGAGAATTCGTTTTCCTGATCAAGCGATTTTGTTTTTAATCTCAGATGGCAACACTGGAAATAATAAAATGTATGGAAATCATTTTCGAAAACGAAAAAAATCCGATCTTTAAAATAGTCTTCTTCTCTTATAGATAAAAAAGAAAAAAAAATGACAGGGAAATATTTTACGTTGCACCGGCCAAGTGAAATAATAAAATATCTCCAAATCATGTCTGTTAAAAAAAAAAAACAGATTTATTATTATCTGAGGATATAACTTAGTACAATTTTGTTCAGCCCGATTGTACATCGCCATTTTATTTTAATGTTTTCTTATAAATAAATTCAATTTATGATAAAAGAAGTAATATTTAAAATTGCCGCAAATCATTTCTCCGTTTGCATATTTTAAAGCTAAACAATAATCAGAATTGACTGTTATCAAGCCCAAATATCAGCTGAAGTGGTATTGCAAACAAACAGTCAGAATTTGATGAACGACGTTATCATTATTATTTATTTTTTTATTTTTTGCAGATTAATTACAGGACAAATTCTTCTTCATAATATATAATAATCAAGAAAGAATTGATTCCATATTAATACATACGCAATCTGCATGAATTAAAATATCATATTATAGTGTATTGTTCGACCGGGTATGCCAGGCGGTCAGCTAGTGCAATATATATATATATATATATATATATATATATATATATATATATTATAATAATAGCCGGGCACCCATGCTAGTGTATATATATATATATATATATATATATATATATATATATATATATATATATATATATTTACTATAATAATTAAATACCTACAGACACTAGTGTTTCATCCTTTCGGGATTCTTCAGTGCAGGGTGTCACGATTACTACCAGTCGAACGATTCGAACCCCGCGACACGAGACATCTCTGGCTCGATTAGCGGAGGCCGTATCCATTCGGCTACTATTAACCGTATGAAATAGCGTGGAATTTTAAACATTTTAATTTAAATGTTTATTACGTCAGACAGACAGTGATCAAATCGTTATACGATGATCTACGCATAGGAGCTAAATTGACCGACTTTTTAATTCAACGGAAAGTGCTCAACGATAAGAAACGAATTTCTTAAAGGGGCTGCTAGTATATATATATATATATATATATATATATATATATATATACTAGCATGGGTGCCCGGCGTTGCCCGGGTATTTGGAGGTGTATGTTGAGAAAAAAAGCGGTCAAGTCTTTTTAATTTGACCCCTATTATGACTCCTTAACATTTATTGTTTTGGGCTCAACTCAAGTTATTAAGATAGATCCATGTCCAAAGAATCTATATCTAAAATTTCAATTGTTTAGACCCAAAATTGTCGGAGGAGTTTGGTAGAGTTCTCAAAGGTCAAATCATTGAACATTGACCCTTTAATCGCCAAATTTCTGACTGAAAACCGGTCACAAATCTCAGTACCCTGTATATCAAATTTCGAGCCTGTAGACTTTAAATCGACAGCGTTATTGCGTAGGGAAATGTACATACACACACACAGATACGTCCACTTATATATATATATATATATATATATATATATATATATATATATATATATAATATGCATATATGCAATTTAGTAACTTGGGGTTGTGATTACATATGAATGAATAGCATAAAGTTCCTGTTAAGAAAGCTCAATAGTGCAATACTAGAGCCATACATATATTTTTCTTCCGAGAACCACGTTATTCAGGACAGATACACTCATTTTCGGAAATATTTTACTATTAGTCACAACATTGTGTACAATTGTTTCAGTTTTCAATACTGCATATAAAGATATAATTGTTCATCAAATTATAACTTGCACAAGCCTGGAATTCATCAGCGCGTTAGAAAACCAATATTTCAAAATATTTTTCGAACGGATAAAACCATTTCCAATTAATACAGTCGGCATTCATCGTTTTTTATCAACAACATATATGTAAGGCTTCAAGCGGGCTTTATCTACGTTTTTAGAATTGAATACACTTGCCTGGTAATGCAGCAATTTCTCGTGTAATAGATGAAACAAAAAAAACTGGTCACAAAACCCATAAGTGTCGAGCGATTACTACATTGTCAAGCGATTGTATTCGATTCTTAAAAATGTAGATAAAGCCTGCTTGAAACTTAAAAAATGATGAATGCCGATTGTATTAACTGGAAAGTTTCCATCTATGGACCGCCAAAATGTTTGAAACAATTCTAACGCGCTGCTGAAGCCCATGAAAATGGGATTTTAATGTTAAGCCTGCCATTTCGACGACAAAGCTATTTCAATATTAAAATTTACAAATTGACGAAGATATTTAAATCTTACGCGAAATAATAAAAAAAGTAACGTTAGACAGATCGACAAAATGCTACACAAAAACAGAGTAACGCCTGACAGACAAGACATATTATTTAAAAATTAAACTTGACAGACTATAAAAAGTGCATATAACATTAAAAAAAAAAAAATACGAAAATGTGTTTTTTTATTGAAGCGTGACAGATTGCGACAAAAATGTTTTCTTACTGCGCCGAAACAGCACCAACCTTGGGCGTGTTAAACTGACTTCCTGCTAAGGAGTTTCATAGGAACACTAAATTCACAAGCAAGTTGTAGTTACATTAGGGTAGAAGACCTCGTTAAGTGTTTTCTTGTGTGTTTTTTAAAAAATTTTTTGTAAAGTTCTTGCAGGGAGATATCAACGTGATCCTACATACATCGTCTGATATTACAGAATGGTAACACACGCGGTACTAACCAGACTCAATACTGCTTCAGTCTTATGATCTAATGATTATATACAGCACAATCACCTTGACATAAACAATAAGTTGTTAGTTTTACTCCTAACGAATTAAGAAAATTGTATTCAAAACATAGAAATAACAGATCAACTAAAATAGAATTTAAAAGTGAAGTATGGCATACTAATGGAAACGCTGTTTTAAACTTAGACATTATAGACTTACAAGATACTATTTCAAAATATTGAAACTTGAATGTTACAGACCGACGAAAAATAATTCCCAAGTAAAGCAGAAAATACCAACTAGTCATGGAACGATTCCAATATTTATTCTGATTCCGATAAAATTTCAATTTTAATAGCGATTTATTTTAAATATATAAATATTAAGCTATAGATTATTTTGTTTTGTATGGTGGGGGATCGGGTGGCCGTAAATATCTGTGCAATATGTGTATATATTTTCGGAAACGTAAAAATACACTTATGGGAGAGTGATCGATAGCTTTTAGTTCTATTAATTGTTTAAATTCTATAAATGGTTAGCATTTAATCTTTATTACCAGAAATGGAATATTAAATTTTTAATAGAAACAAAAATGAAACAATTAAAACAATGGTTTTTTTTTGTCGCAAAACAGGCACAAAATTTTTCGATTCCGATATCTGTAAAAGTTCTGATTTTTCGATTCCCGATTCTGATTCGGATTAATCATTTCAACACTAATACCAACTCAGATATTATTTCAAAGGTAAGAATGACAGACCAACACAAATTCTGTTTTAAAATTAAACGCCGAAGTGTCACGAAAATACTTGTTGAGACGAACATTTAAAAAGAAATAAAAGCAACAGAAACATTAGCATCGTTGTTAGCCTTGTATCTCGAAGCGCCGTCCGCTGAGGTTTATCGACTACACAAATCAAGGAACAAATAAAACTGAATAAAGTAAATAAACCAACTTGTAAGTAAACACATTACACATTGTAAGGTGATCTAAGAAGTCTATAAAACTATAAATAAACAAGGTGATTCAATAACATAACGACCCTAACATAAATCAATTTAATTAAATAATCAAATAAACTTAGATAAGGAAAAAGTGATTTGTACTAATTAATTTGAAGTAGACCAAATACATCACGCACATTGCCTTTCGTTTTAGACTAAACAAAAAACAAAAAACTTTGTTTATTGGAACCATGTGTTGTTCAATATCGGACAACGTTTTAGCAAACGTAACCGAATTGCCAGCGTTGCGTTGCCAGAACACTGTTTCAATTATGTAGCATTATTCAAGAAAGTATCGAATGGAGATGTTATCTTCCTGTATCGTTCATTTTATTTGTTTCAGCAGTTTTGATAACAACACACATTATCGACCCGTGGCATAGTAGATAAAGTACTTGGTAAAATTCAGTTGTAAGTTACACTCTTCTGGAGGATAAAAGTTCAATCCTCAGGGCGGGTGACACTCAAAATAAAATTGCGAATTACTTAAGACTTCTATTAAGCTATGACTAGGGCTATGACAACATTATACTCTTTCTTGTTTTGATTCTCAGGTATTTATCCATTAATATATTATATGTTTTTATATAGAGTGATGTGGTTCTCGGTTGATTAACTGTGTCTAACTGCGTCGGATATATACTCGAGAGTAAAAACAATGAAAATAATATATCGTTGTCATAGCCCTAGTTATGACTGACAAAACGAACGTATGTTACCCTGTTGATTAAAAAAAAGGGGTATTCGTATCATTTGAATTATTCAGACTACTGTTCTCATCTTAAGTGTCATTCCACAACGTTTCGCTCAATTTAACCTCCAAGTATCCAGGTGTATCTTATCGAACTCGGGAATTTGGTAGGAATTTTGAACAGGACACTTTATAAACTTTACGGGGTAGCATGCTCTTGTTCTGTCAACCATGACTGGATAGAGACCCTAATTGTGTTTTTTGCTCGCCCACACTGAGAATTGAACCTTCAACCTTCAGGAGAACATTACGTTTAGAAATATTTTATAAGTACTCTTATCATTGCGCCATGGGTCTGACAGAACTATTTACGAGTTCGACAAAATACACCTGAACAAGTAAAAGCAGTTTGAAGATTATAAATTATTCGATCGGGAGATCCTATATTAAAAAAAAAAAAGATAGAAGGTGATAACCATACTACGAACTTTAAATTAGTATATAGATGTACTAATTTAATGTTCATAGTATGTTATCACGTTCTGTGCTCCTTTTTAATAAGTAGGATACCCCGATCACCGAAGACGCAACGTAAAGAAAATAGTAAATGAAAAAAATGATATCGCTTGTATGCCGTACGTGAAACTAAAATACATAGTGACCCAAATAAAACGGGTCCCAACTCTAATTAGGCTCTGTTTCTTAGTGTTTTGTCCGAATGAAATGAAACTTTGGCCATAACTAGTTTATTATATTCAAAACATCACATCAAAACACTAGGGTCTTTAGCCTTTTTTCGCCGTTCTACAGCATATGTTCTAGATCGTCTCCATTTAGCTTTTGTTTGTTTTTGGGGTCATACTGTATACATTCTTGGTCGTCTTGCTAGGATCCAAAGTGTAGTATCTGTTCTGTCTAAAGATGGTATAATGATATAGTGGGATTTTCGTTCGCACCGGTTTACCATACAATGGAGATATGTCACAGACTCTTATAAGAATATTGGAGATAAACCGTAATAATTAGATGTAGTCTCAAACTACATTATCTAGATCACATAAATAAATTATTTAACAAAAGAGCTACAATAGTATCGCGAGATCGCCATTAACGCTGAACACCCACAGAATGCGCGGCAGCAATATATTATATATAAAATATGCAGCTGTGAAATTCTCACAAATCTCGCAAGTAAAATTGGCTAAAAAGATTAATTTCTTCACCCTCAATGGTTCACTTTTCTACAAGGGAGTTACAAACAACTAATAATTTGTGCGTCACACACAAACGAGTAGTTTAAGAGGTTGCGGGATGATATCGAAGTAAACATGGCGTTGCCTCGGATTATTGATAGGTTATATTTTGCAACACCTAAGCCGTTTCTAAGGCACATTTTTACAAGTGACAATGATTTTTAAGTGGAGATTGGGCATCTTCACGGATGCCAGACATTCACGTGTTACCTCAGACATTACAGCCTAGAGATTTTTTTGAAGGTTTGGACTGTCCTTTTAAGTGCAGTTGTGCGTATTTCTATTAACCGAGTAATTACCAGGAATATTTTGAAATTCATTTCTTGAATTCTATAATTACTGGAATAATTGATGTTATTTCGAAGTCCTGCTTCTTTTCATGTCGTATAAAAACTTTGGTATTTTGTGACATTTTGTCTTCTCTACCCTGTTTTATCCAGCATCATTCAAGGCACTAACTTATACGTTTGTTAATTTCTCCTACTTGTTCATATCACTACGCCAGGTTTAACAGCCTCGTTTCTTGAGTACGTAACTGTAGGTACTGTATAATTATAGTGGATGATGCATGACTTATTTCTAGCTGTTCTTTTTTGGTAGCATTCAAGTCTAATCGATGACGTTTCGACTGAAATATAAAAATAATAATAATAATTAATAATTATTTCTTATTGAAAAAATATAAAAAACATAGTAAAATATTATAATAATGAATTTAATGAAATAATTGATTTAAAATGTGTAATCATTGTCGAATAGACTAAATAAAAATATTAAAACATATTTTCCAACTCGAAATAATGATTTTATTGTCTGTATTTTAATATTCGTTTTTTTTTTTTTTTTTTTTTTTATCACTGCTATTTGCTGTGTAGATAATAATTTGTTTGGGGTGAAAATGAAAAAAAATACGTATATACATATAAAATAGTAGCACAAAAACGTAAATCTGTAATAGTTACAACTGGTGTATCGCGTAAATGAAAGAGGACTTAAAGGTAAAAGACAGTATTTCCTCCGACTCTCATTTGGACCCTTCCAACCACCCCCTACCTGACTTTCCTATGCGGACAGACGCCACACTAGACGATCTGAAAACCACCCCTGCTCAGGTGCATGCTATCATAAAAAAAACCTTGATACCTCAAAAGCATGTGGACCCGATCTTATCCCAGCTGTGCTATTAAAAAAGTGCTCAGCCGAAGTAGCTTCAGTTCTCTCCAAACTCTTCAACAAATGCCTTAATGAAGCTTGCTTTCCGGTCTGTTGGAAAACTGCTTCTGTTGTACCAGTATTCAAGAATTCTGGCGAAAGGACAGACCCATCAAATTATCGCCCCATTAGCCTCCTCCCATTTTTTGCCAAAATATTTGAGACCATAATTAACCATGCTCTAGTCCATCATCTTACAGATGCTAAACTACTGACTGACAAACACTATGGATTTAGACAAGCCCGTTCCACAGCAGACATCCTAACTGTGATCTCTGAACGTATATACCATTCGCTGGACAACGCAGGGGAGGACAGAGCGGTAGCTCTAGATATATCTAAGGCTTTTGACAGGGTATAGCATGAGGGTCTCCTCAGTAAAATCAGATCATACGGTATCATTGGTAGAATATTTAACATAATTAAATCCTTCTTAGATAAGAGAAAAATCCAGGTTGTCCTCGACGGTCGTACATCTAAACAATATGATATAAATGCGGGGGTGCCCCAGGGTTCTATCCTTGGACCTCTATTGTTCCTGATATTCATAAATGACCTCCCCGACAACATTGCCTCTGAGATGGGTATATATGCTGATGACACTACACTCTATTGCAGGCACGACAGGAAGACGAATGAACACATTTCTAAAGAAATGGCAGAAACACTAGAGGAAGACCTCCAATCTGTAGTGGAATGTGGACAAAAGTGGTTGGTCGCGTTCAATGCTGCAAAGACTAAACTAGTTTCATTCAATAATTACAAGAAACCCTCTCTACCACCCATAGCAATGGCCAACGACTCTTTATCTGAGAGTCCATCTTTCAAACTCCTTGGCCTAACGTTCACAAGAAACATGAGTTGGAACAATTGCATTGAAGGCATTGCCAGGGCCGCTGCAAGAAAGGTGGGCTCTCTCTACCGTGCTAGAAAACTACTAACACCCGAAAGTATCCTGTACCTCTATAAGGCCACCATTCGCCCATGTATGGAGTATTGCTGCCACATCTGGGCTGGTGCATCTGCTACTATTCTCTCACTCCTTGACAAGGTTCAAAAGAGAGTCGCATACCTGATAGGCCCTGAACTGGCATCTAAGCTTCAGCCTCTGTCCCATCGACGAAATGTTGCATCCCTCTGCCTTTTCTACAAGTATTTTAGTGGTGAATGCTCTGACGAACTGCAATCACTTGTGCCCCCACGACGTGTGCACCCTCGACAAACCCGACAGGCTGCTAAATCCCACCCCAACACTGTAGAGATCCCTAGATGTAAAATATATTTTTACTCCAATAGTTTCTTCCCCAGAACCGCTAGACTCTGGAATTCCATTCCAGGTCCCTGCTTCCCCAACAGTACTGACGTGCAGAAGTTCAAGTGTAACGTGAACCGACACCTTGCTGCCCAAATCCCTACATAGTACCCCAGTAGTTGTTGCCCCTGATAGTAGCCCCCTACACCAAAGTGGCAATTTGCCTTGTTTGGGGTGAAAATGTAATAAAAAAAATTTAAAAAAATTTTAAATTAATAATCAAACAGAAACTGTAGAGCAGATTAATTCTGCAGTCTAAAATACCGAATATTTATTTTCATAAGACGAACCAACTTTTTTACGAAAAGGATTATAGTTTTTTATTTTATTTATTTTTTTAACCGGCGAATACTTTGTAGTCTTGCTTAGTAGTTGAGTCAGTTTTGGGGTTTTACATATTTTTTTGTTTTACTTTTTGCTTAAAAAAAGCGTACTTCTCTGAAAGCTCTCGCAGGGAAAGCAATTTAAATAGTGACTCACAATTTTTGTAAAGGCCCTTCTGTTGATACAGTTGGTTTTCAAACAGAATAGAAGATAATCTCACACGCGGAAGCGTTTTCGTTGTTTTTATGGTAGCCACGTCATGCTTTCTTTCCAGAGCGCCTGAATCAACTGCGCGTTTTCTTTCTTGTTTTCCTAATCACGTTGACCTAAAAAGAAGAGAAAAAAGTCTTGAGTCACGTTCTATTCACGTTTTAACGAGAGCGAGTCAACCATTTACCGTCAATTTACTATAAAACTCGTTCCGATTTATTTTTCTACGCGTTTACAATAATAACAATAAAATCAAACATTATATAGATGATCCAAGAAAGCAACGAAATACGTAAAATAACTGCCGCCTTTTCAGATAATATACACAGTTGTTGCACGTCGAGTAAGGGATGAATAAGACGCGCACATACATTGAAAACTAGCTGTTCTTATCCGGCGTTTCCTGGGAATCTTTTTTACTTTATGGACATACAGCGTCAACCTTCTTCTCGTTAGGAAAATGAACTTCCTATTGTGTTTATATTAATTCGTATTTTCGTATTTTTATATCTCAGTGAATATTAATTATTATCATTATTATTATTATTAGTAGTATTAGTATTTTTATTATTATTATTATTATTATTATTATTATTATTATTATTATTAGTAGTAGTAGTAGTAGTAGTAGTAGTAGTAGTAGTAGTTGTATAGTATTTTAAAGTTTATATTTTAATTTTTTAAAATTTATATGTTATTCCATTTTTTTTTGTTTTGTCTTACCACATCCAATTCTATTTTCAAGTTATATTAGTTGTTATATTTAGAATTTATTCTTTATCCGTTAAAATACTTCATATGTTTTACATTGAATTCGACACTACACACTTGATTCGTTTCGTTTATTTTTGCGAAGGATTTGTTTGATAATCAAAATTTATTAATTTTAATAAGTTATTTGTTAACTTTAACACTAAATATAAGAATATATATATGTATATATATATATATAAATATATATATATATATATATATATATATATATTATATTTCTTTAATTACGTTGTGTGCTGATCTTCGATTTAATTATTAGATATAGATCTTTTTTTCTATAAAAGTTTATCCAAGTTAAAAGGAAGCAACCTACGTCAATTAAATTTTTCACATTGATTATAATTGGACTTTTTATTTAGTTGAATCTATTTTTTTTTATTTATGCGTTTTTTTTCCTATTAAGCTTACTTTTGCTCGTTGATTTTACGTTAGGTATATTCCTTAATGTAATAACTCCATATTGTATTAATTTTTTAACACTTTTCGATAACTAAATAATTTACCCTTCATAATATTTAATTAATATTCACCTATGAATATTTTCTAATACTAATCTAGATTAGATGATTGAAATAAATCGTATTCATCATTTAAAAATATTTCGATTGTTATTATGAGATTTATATTCTACACCAGAAACTATTTATTGTTCATTTTCTATTATATTATAAATTTCCATATAGTGCCATAATAACACATCCATTTACACTGGCTGAATTACTTTACCGTCAAAATAGTCATATAACTTACAATGATTAAATATTCTAAATGATAAATTAGTTTACTTTAGTTACACATATTTTTTAGTACTATTGTTTCATAATTTATTCCACCTCATCGTTTCCACATATTCTTTAAATTCAAACCTTCCTCCTATCTCTCTTTTTATATCTAATCTAGGAGATCGCATTGTCTTCCAAACTCTAGTCCCGGTCCCATCGCCTCAATTTAGCATCTCTGTGCTTATTTTACAAGTATTTTACTGGAATGTGCTCAAACGAACTTGTTACACTTGTGATATCCTAACGTACATACTTCAATCCAACCCGACATGAATGAACAACTTTTATTGTGCAGGTCAAAAGTTGCCGTAAAGCTTTTGCACTCTAATATCTTTGCTTCTCAAACTATGTGTCTTTGAATACCCTCTATGTCCTATGGTTTACCGACTGTTCTAACATTAAGAAATTAAATGTAATGTGAAGAAACATCACGCTGCACAACTCGTCATTTAGAATGTACTCATGAAACTGTAGTAGCTTTAGGTTTTCAGCTTTTTATTTTCGTGATTGTTATAATCAAGGATAAGGGTATTATTTCCTTCTATTGGAACGGCGTCGTTTACCCACGCCGGGTTTGATTCTTGTCAGAGCTGCGTGACTTTCTTAAGGCAGCATATCTCGTTTCATTGGGACGTTTCCCAATTCAGTACAAAGAAGTTAATTATTATAGACTCTATATACTGAACTGCATACCTAAATCTGGTTGTAAGCGCACCTTTGTGAATTAATGGATCACCATTTATCAGGGCCAAAAATCATTTGAGATTGATGCTTCTGTAATTGTGAAGTAAAGCTTGCGCAATCTCCAACCACACCTCTCCTGAATTGACTCTGCTTGTGTCCAATGGCAAGGAGAAGCCCAGGACTTGCCATTGGACTTGAAAAATGCCGAGATAACGAAAAGCATATACAGTACCTGGAATTTCCAAATGGTCACCCATTTTAGTACCGACCGGATTCACCGTTGCTTAAATTCGGTTATCTGACGGGAAACGGTGTATCAACGTGATTATGTCGTCAGGATTATAAAATTAAATAATTAGAAGTTGAAAGATGAAAATCGAATGGCGAGAGTTTAACAACTAGGAAAAAAAGAGACGTAATTATCCTTTGAGCAATCTAATTACCATGAGAAAACAAAATTTCATGGGGTTTCTGCCCAGAAAATTGACGATTGAGTGAGGTCAAAATAATTCTTCATAAAACAAACAACTTATTACGATTCGTATCTTAATAATAAATAATCAATTATCAAGGCCAGAAGTCACCCAAGAATAAGTGTTCATGAGAGGGAATGACTGACAGTTGAAATATGAAAAATATTAAAGTTCTGAAGTTTTGAGATGAAGGATTATTATTTATAAAACTTGCATTGATCGAACTATTGTTTTCATGATGAGTGTTATTCGTGCAACGTTTCGGTCGGATTAGCCCTTGACTGACCTCAGACACGTTGGTTGTTGTTTGAAATGAAAAGAGAAAAGTTACTGAGTACGTAGATATTTTCGTATTCTTTGAGTTACTCTCTATTTTATGCTTATTGCTTAATATTTGTGAAAAAATGGTTGACAAAGTGAAAGCAACCCTAATGAAGATCCACAGGGAGTATCCCCGTTTTCATGGCCGACATTTTTAAAGGTATACAATGTTTACTTTTCTACAAAAATATTTAGAGCCAGTAACCTTTTTCTTTTCTTTACAACCAACAAACAACATGCGTGAGGACAGTCGACGGTCAATTCGACGTAAACGTCGCACAGATAACACCCAAGATAACAACAAAAAAAAACAGCCCGATTAATACAAGTAATATGGATAATTTTATTTAAATAATTGAAAATAATTGAAGGAATAAACGTGTGAGAAGGTTGTATGATAAATATTTGTAAACATTGGATTTGGAGACGACCATTGTTTAATCAGCGAGAAATCATTCTATACATTTTCTAGTTCAAAATGGGAATAGTTCAGTTCAAAATGGAATAGTTCAGTTCAAAATGGGAATAGTCCAGATCAAAATGGGAGCAGTTCAGTTCAAAATGGGAGTAGTTCAATTAAAAATGGGATTAGTTCAATTAAAAATGGGAATAGTTCAGTTCAAAATGGGAATAGTTCAGTTCAAAATGGGAATAGTTCAGATCAAAATGGGAGTAGTTCCGATCAAAATGGGAATAGTTCAGATCAAAATGGGAATAGTTCCGATCAAAATGGGAATAGTTCAGATCCAAATGGGAGTAGTTCAGATCCAAATGGGAGTAGTTCAGTTCAAAATGGGAATAGTTCAGATCCAAATGGGAGTAGTTCAGATCAAAATGGGAGTAGTTCCGATCAAAATGGAAATAGTTCAGATCAAAATGGGAATAGTTCCGATCAAAATGGGAATAGTTCAGACCCAAATGGGAGTAGTTCAGATCGAAATGGGAGTAGTTCAGTTCAAAATGGGAATAGTTCAGATCCAAATGGGAGTAGTTCAGATCAAAATGGGAGTAGTTCCGATCAAAATGGGAATAGTTCAGATCAAAATGGGAATAGTTCCGATCCAAATGGGAATAGTTCAGATCCAAATGGGAATAGTTCAGATCCAAATGGGAGTAGTTCAGTTCAAAATGGGAATAGTTCAGATCCAAATGGGAGTAGTTCAGATCAAAATGGGAGTAGTTCCGATCAAAATGGGAATAGTTCAGATAAAAATGGGAATAGTTCCGATCAAAATGGGAATAGTTCAGATCCAAATGGGAGTAGTTCAGATCCAAATGGGAGTAGTTCAGTTCAAAATGGGAATAGTTCAGATCCAAATGGGAGTAGTTCAGATCAAAATTGGAGTAGTTCCGATCAAAATGGGAATAGTTCAGATCAAAATGGGAATAGTTCCGATCAAAATGGGAATAGTTCATATCCAAATGGGAGTAGTTCATATCCAAATGGGAGTAGTTCAGTTCAAAATGGGAATAGTTCAGATCCAAATGGGAGTAGTTCAGATCAAAATGGGAGTAGTTCCGATCAAAATGGGAATAGTTCAGATCAAAATGGGAATAGTTCCGATCAAAATGGGAATAGTTCAGATCCAAATGGGAGTAGTTCAGATCCAAATGGGAGTAGTTCAGTTCAAAATGGGAATAGTTCAGATCCAAATTGGAGTAGTTCAGATCAAAATGGGAGTAGTTCCGATCAAAATGGGAATAGTTCCGATCAAAATGGGAATAGTTCAGATCCAAATGGGAGTAGTTCAGATCCAAATGGGAGTAGTTCAGTTCAAAATGGGAATAGTTCAGATCCAAATGGGAGTAGTTCAGATCAAAATGGGAGTAGTTCCGATCAAAATGGGAATAGTTCAGATAAAAATGGGAATAGTTCCGATCAAAATGGGAATAGTTCAGATCCAAATGGGAGTAGTTCATATCCAAATGGGAGTAGTTCAGTTCAAAATGGGAATAGTTCAGATCAAAATGGGAGTAGTTCAGATCAAAATGGGAGTAGTTCCGATCAAAATGGGAATAGTTCAGATCAAAATGGGAATAGTTCCGATCCAAATGGGAGTAGTTCAGATCCAAATGGGAGTAGTTCAGATCCAAATGGGAGTAGTTCAGTTCAAAATGGGAATAGTTCAGTTCCAAATGGAAAAGTTATTATAAGTATAAATATAAAAAATATTTTATAAATTATTTTAGCAGTAAAATTGTTAACATTTTATAATATAGTAATTGTCTGTATTTTTGAGATGAGTTCTTTTCATTGATTGAGATTGTCGGACTGACTTCCTCATCTTGGTTGTTATTGTCACAACGTTTCGGCCGTTTTGCCCTCCGGCCTTCGTCAGGTGAACGGTTTGTTAGGAGTCTCGAACCCAACCCTTTATTATTATTACGGGGGTACCGTGTTCGGACTCCAGCTAGGCTTTGGGACATAGTTGCTGATTCTCTATGCTAACTATGTCCCAAAGCCTAGCTGGAGTCCGAACACGGTACCCCCGTAATAATAATAAAGGGTTGGGTTCGAGACTCCTAACAAACCGTTCACCTGACGAAGGCCGGAGGGCAAAACGGCCGAAACATTGTGACAATAACAACCAAGATGAGGAAGTCAGTCCGACAATCTCAATCAATTTTATAATATATATATAAAAAAAATTCTTCAAGTCATTTATTAGAACATAACATCTTCTAATGCTACAACTGAAGGAATTTTAGATTGAATTTCAGCTATGAAACGATTGCATACTTTTGGTGTAACCCTTCCAATTCTTTCTCAATTAATGAAGTCAAATCTCTTGCCCTTTTTCAGTAATTGACAAGCCATCTCCTCTTTCTATTGCAAGAATACTCACAAGTTTTGCAGCAAAATCCTGCTTGAAATAACTTTGATTAAAGATCATACTTGCTTAATTGGATTAAACATTGAACTATATGGCCCCAAACTAAGCACTCTCATGGCATTGATCAGCATTCGACTTTCATTCTGTCTCTTCGCCTGGATAACTAATCACTTATTAAAAAAATAAATGTCTATAGATGCTTTCTTGTATTGATATATATGACAAAACTTAGATAATATCAAGCAAATATATATACAGATTTGCAGATTTGAGAGAATTATTAAATTTTAATAAAATATTGCTATTAATATATATCTGTATATATATATATATATATTATATAGTTTTTTTTTCATAATACTATCGTGGCCTACGTGTGTGCTTATTGGGTCAGTGCCGGGGAATGTCTCGTAAGGAACGTTATCGCTCTGAGAAGAATCCGCCAGCCGTATATACTATGCCATAAAAACAATAATTAAAGCAATTTAATCGGTAACAAATGGGCTTACTTGTATTAAAAAATGGTTGATATCTCAAAACAAAAATGGATTAATAAATGAATTCTTAGTATAAATAAAGTATAAATATGCCGGACAACACAATAAAATAAACAATTAATCCTTACTATCCTCCTCCTGGGAGGAAAGGGTAGTATAGATCGCGCATATTTTTTAATCTCCTGTCAGTGCAGGCGAAATCATTCTAAACTGGGCCGTTATTTTTGTTTCAATTCAATTAATTAAAAATTTTCTCCACATCAAAAGTGATCCGGCGTCTTACTCTGTCTTTTTTAAGGAGGCGATTAAATAGAAACAGATTGTATTGGGTTAAGTCATAAAATTAGAAAAAAGTGTTTAGGATGTATAATAAAACAGATAAATCGACCCCTTTTTTCTCCTATATATCTCCCACTCTATTACCCCTATTTTCATCTCTCTGCCTTTCTCTCTCCCACTCTTTCTTCCATCTTTTAATCACTCTTTCTGTCCCTTATTTATTTCTTGTCATTATATCCTTTATCTCGTTGAGTTTCTCCTTTCTTCTTAATTCGTTTTTATTGTAGACGTTAAGGACATTCCCGCCTTTTTTTTCTTCTTCTGAAATCTCTCACGTGTTTATTCCATTAAAATTGACATTGTACGCCCGTCTTTATCTTAGCATAATAAAAAATCGTCACACACCATCACAATACTTAACAAGGGAACTCTTGACTTGCGAGGCAATCCGCCCTCCCGAAGCGACAACGTTTCTCTACCGACCGACGTATATCATCGAAAAATGGCCCGTAATCAACGTCCCGCGGGTTCGGTAGATATGTCTTCATTTTTCATTGCTACCTGAGAAACCCTGTTTTTATTTATGCACCTGACAAGTTCAGTGATAAGTGCGTCCAGACATCTCTAAAAGGGGGGCTGTCGGTCTGTACTTTCACTCCACACTTAAAATGGAAGACTTCGCATTTAATCTGATTGTCTTCAAGTCCAACGTAAACAAATTCTTGATGAACCGCCCCCCCCCAAGTAATCAATTAACACAATCTCCACTACTAATGTTTACTACGCTATAATCATATTGATCAATGTATATATTTTGTATTCCACCCGAATAAATCAGTGGTGATTGCAAATTGCGTTGCTATGATGACTGAACTGATGCGGCCCTTACCTGAATGTTTTATCCCGTTGTTGCAGATATTGACGGTGTCAGACTAGAAGAAAAGCAACCCTTTTAATGGACGTGCGTCAGATGTAGATATACGTCATCGAATTCTTGGCAAAACTGAATTGAAAATAGTGATGAAAAAATCGTAAATACAAAAGGTTACTCATTTTAATAGTACTACTCCCATCTTTGTGGTTCTTCAACATTTAAAATAACAAAATATAAAAAAAGGAAAACGTGAAATCCCGATGAACATTCAGTCCGAAGGGCCCAGCGGGTATTCACACAATGGAAATATTTAAATACTCTTTTCTAACACGTGCTTCTTTCATTTCTACCTGTCAATTACCTGATTTTATTTCAGCATCGTTCAGTTGTTAATTTTTGTACTACAGACAAATTTTAAAAATCGGACGCCAAAAATAATACAACTGAACTATCTGTATATTTTTAGCTCTTTTTCATTTTTCTCGCTTCGTTGAATCTTTCAACTTTCCACTTACTGAACCTCTGCTATTCTCGGTTCAGTTGTAAATCGTATGCACAGAAGACCTAATGAGGATATCGGTATTTATTTTCTTTTTTTTGCCTGTACCCGACTCAATATTATATGGAGGCCCTTGCCCCAATGGGTCTGATATTTGAATAAAGACAGTCAATTAAGGGATCTTCGATGACAGACTCCCTACCTTTGACAAAGCAGTTGTAGGGAAATCTAACCACAAGTCCGAGTGCAAGGATTGATGTTTATCCAAACGTTTGAAACCGGATCGAAACCGTAATGATGTCTCTGTTACAAACAATACAACGGCGAAGAAGACTTATAACCCCACGAAGATAAAGGAGCCCTTTCTGATTCAGGCCGATATCAGCGTTGATATTGGATGGAAGGAGAACACACACACACACACACACACACACACACACACACATATATATATATATATATATATATATATATATAAGTATTTTTTTACTATAATAATTAAATACCTACATACACTAGCGTTTCATCCTTTCGGGAATCTTCAGTGCAGGATGTCACGATTAATACCAGTCGAACGATTCGAACCCCGCATCACGAGACATCTCTGGCTCGATTAGCGAAGACCTAACCCATTCGGCTACCATTAACCGCATGAAATAACGTCGAATTTAAACATCTTAATTTTAAATGTTCATTTACGTCAGTCAGAGAGTGATCTAATCGTTATACGATGATCTATGCATAAGAGCTAAATTGACCGACTTTAATTCAACTGAAAGTGATCAACGATGAAACGAATTTCTTAAAGGGGCTGTCATAATTATTTTTTTTTACTATAATAATTAAATACTTACAGACACTAGTGTTTCATCCTTTAGGGAATATATATATATATATATATATATATATGGAACGTCTTGTTTATTCAAAATCGATAAACTAGAAATTTACAATCTCGTTTTCTGTGAAATTTTATAACAGTGAATCTTTATCATCTAACTGTGTTTTTAAATATTAAAAAGTAAATATTACTTTAAAAAAAATGTATTCGTCGGGGAAAATTTCCGATTTTATCCGAGCCGATTAGCGAATATACTTTCGGTTTACTATTTTGAAATGACGAAAGATAACGATTCTGACTATAATACCCTTTTTTTTTTTAAAATCGTTAAAATAGTAACACAGAAATTATTAAATAAAATAAAAATATTTTCGGTTAATGCGGAACTATTTTTACCCATGCACCATGAGTTGTTTATTTCCAATTTACAATATTTCAATATCTGTTTACAAACTTTTCTCCCCCGAAGGCCCGACTTACGTTCGTATATAACAAAATATTTTTTTTGTAGATTTCGGTGTGCTAAATACGAAACTATAAACCATTTCCGTCGCAAAAGAAGACTTTACATGATATGAGGAATTTACTTTTCCGAAAACTTGTTGATAACTTTTCCATGTAAATTTAACTTAACATGAGCACTCACTTTCTGGCCACCTGTGAGAGGGGGCATTTTCTTTCGTGTTTTTGCATATAAGGTTTTTTGACAAGGCCGTTTGGTACGCGAGTGGATATTTACCAGTCTTCGTTTATATTCGCGCGTAGCGTAAATGATGGCTAGGGCTGTGAAATGGAAATAGTCCCAGAACCCAGAGGTTATTACCATGCAAAGGAAATCAAACAAAAATAGACACACAAAAACTGCCGCTCTCTCACGTGGCCACGAAGCGGGTGCTCATTTCAAATTACATTTACATCGCAAAGTGATCAGCCACTTTTCGAAAAAGTAATTTCTTCATATCATGAAAACTACTTTTTTTTCGACGGAAACGGCCTTCAGATTCGTTTTCAGCACACCGAAATAAATCTACAAAGCATTATTTTTCTTATATATGAACGTGAGGCAGGCCTTAAAGTAAAATAATACCGGATTTTTGCTGGGCAGATTGGCCGTTTAGTTGTACATATATCCTCACACCATCACTAAAAGGGACTCTTAAAAGTCGTCACCCATATCGAGCAAAAGTTTGTTTACATGTTTTACAACCTTTAAATGGGTACAATATAATAACATACTTATTGAAAATGTGATCAAATTACAAAAAATAAACTGCAAGATGAAGTTTTGGAATGATTACATGTCTTTCATTTTATTTAGAATGACAAACATTGACCAATAAAAATGAAATTTTCGGATCTTATGTAGTTTTGGTGCCGTGCTGAAATATATCGTTATTATTTGGAAAACCATTCTTTCGAAGTAGGTAAGGGTGTTTTCTAAATATTTTGTGCTTCCACCTTACATTTATTAGATATTAAAAAAATATACGTAAACATAGTACGGTTACCATCTGCCATCGTATGCACCCGGGAACAATATCTCCTGTAAAATTAAATCACATTTTGGTGCTTATGCATTTTTGATATCACGCTATTTTACATAGTTCTTTTTTGTTAGATTAAACTTTCACAATATCTTTTTATTTTTTTATTTTTACTATCCTTCCCATGTTACGAATACCTTTTAAAATATTAACATTATTATTTCAGCACAGTAACAAAAAATATATAAGTACCCAAAATTTTATTTTTATTATTAAAACTACAAATTGTTAGATGAAAGTACAGTTTATTATGCATTTTTCGTATCGTGCTGAAATAATAACTTGTTTTATTTTTTACATTGGTAAGGGGAGGGTGTTTTGTAACTATACTGTGCTTTCAGCTACAGCTAACAATTTATTATTAAACAATAAGATAGCGTGTAATTATCTAAAAAAAAAAGCCAGATTTACCGTTTATTTGTACAAATAGACTCTAACCCTGTTATAAAAAAGGGACACGTTGAGTCGACACCGGTCTACATATATCGTAAACACAAAGTTTGTTTATATTTACATGATTATTGAAAATATAATCCTGTGATTAAAATTTAATTAAAAATTAACAACGTTGTTTAACAAATAAAACAGAGAAATAATGAAAGATGAAGTTTTAAAATGATTAAATGTGTTTTATTTTTGGAATTTAAAAATAAAAAAAACATTAAACAATATAAATAAAATGTTGGTTTTGTTCTCGAAAAGAAATAATGAAAGATGAAGTTAACTATTGAATTCTTGTGGAGACGCATCATCATATGCATCCGAGTACAATGTAAAACGTAAAATCAAACCAAAATCATATTGTTCAATATTTTAAATTTTAAATTACAAAATAAAAATTTTACATTATAAAATAAAACACATTTAATCATTTTAAAACTTGATTTTTCATTTCTTTTTTATTTGTTAAACAACGCATTATTTGAATTGTTTAATGTTTAAATGTTTAATTATAAAACAATAATACATGATAAAATTAAACACCTTTAATCCTTTTATTTATAAAACAATGTGGTTAATCTAAAATAAATTATACGTAAACAAATTTCTTGATATATTCCGGTGACGACCCAACGTGTCCCTTTTTTTGATAACAGGATTGTAGTCTATTTGTACAACTAAACGGCAAATCTGCTCCCGCCAAATTGTGACAGTATACGTCAGTCGATTGTTGGGGTTTCGCTTTTTTACCATAAATTGTTAAGTTAAAGCTTTTTTTTTTTTACAGAAAACTTTTAACAGAGAAAATACACTTTTCTTTTTACAAGAAGTTGATTTTTATATATAAAAAATATAAATGCTTTTCCTTCATTAAAGAAATTTTAGGTGACATACCGATACGTTTCTACAAAGAAAACCGTTCTTTTCTTTAGCCATTCTTACCATGGGGGATGGTGTTTGGTAACTATTCTGTGCTTTCAACAAAGAATTTATCACAAAAAAAATCTTAACGTGGGGAGAACTGTGGTATTCATTCCAAAAGCCATTTTTAATATGGCGTTCTCAATATGATGATTTTGTCGTTACAACAAATTGAGCCACAACAAAGCGTGGCAGGGTACAGCTAGTATATATATAAGATTATTTATTTATTTATTTATTTTATAAACGATGCGGCGGTGTTTTATTTTTCACTCCCTGGGTGCTTAAAAGGAGAGATTATCTGCCCTTTGTTTATATTCGAGTCCCTCCCCACATTTTGTGGACGCATTATTTGTAATTAATTTTTTATCTATATATTTGAATATTTATTTATTCAAATATTTTCTACGTTCATAAAATCAAGTTATCTTTTTTATAATACTATCGTGGCCTAGGTGTGTACTTATTGAGTCAGTAGCGTGGGAACGTCTCGTAAGGAACGTTATCGCTCTTAGAAGAATCCATCAGCCGTATATACTATATCATAAAAAAACAATAATTAAAGCAATTTAATCGGTAACAAATGGCATATTTCGAAGTTTCACTTTCAATAAGTTTAGCTATACTGACGAGAAGTGAAACTTGAAATATGTTATGTCTATAGATAACTTTATTTTATGCACGTAGAAAATATTTAAATAAATAAACATTTAAATATTTAAATTAAAAAGTATATATATATATATATATATATATATATATATATATATATATATATATATATATATATATATATAAAACCAGCAAAATAAAATAAAAACGCTTGAAGGGATTCCATATTTATATAGTGCCGTTATTATATATGCATATATAAATACAATGATTTCTGTTATCCATACAAAATTTTACAGGAACCTGTGCCAAAACCAAAACGTAGATTCCATGAACAAGGATTCTTTCTTAGAACTGCACGCCTGTGGAACTCTGTTCAGTTTGCCTGTTTTCCACCTGACTGCAACCTGGATGTCTTCAAGTCCAACATAAACTCCTGGTGAACCGCCCCCTTAAGTAAGACACTTTATAAAATCTCAACACTAACGTACTGTACACGCAATAACCGTTATCTCTGAGTGGCTCCCGGGCCTTTATAAGTGGTGATCCCCTTGTAAAAAAAACAAAAAAAACTTACTTCAACAGTGCTCATTACATAAGTAGAAATAGAAAGTAGAATATGAAAACGCACGCCAATTAAACTACACGGGCCCCTCTGCGTTTTATGGAACGTGGGGATTTCATGTAGCTTAATTGCCATATTTTTTTAACTTACTATATGAAAATGTATCTTCAATTTTTCTATACTATATATTGTTCTTGTGTGCGGGGTGTTTGCTCAGATAGTAGAGTGGTTGACTCGCATGCAAGAGGCTCGGGTTTCGAATCCTGAGTTCGGATGTGTCTAACTGATGACCCCAAATGAGGGTGAAACTCGAGTCTTGGACTTCCGGTTCGTTCACTGTCATGGCTCTTGTAGGCTGCGACGTTCTTTGGCTGTGGAATTAATTTCATATATATATATATATATATATATATATATATATATATATATATATATATATATATAACATTGGCAATTATTAAAAACCTGAAGAGAGTACTCAATACTATTGCAGAGCAAATATATATTTAATTTTTTTATTGCCGTTTTATCTGTTCAGGTACACATGTTTCGGATCGTAAACATGGTCCAGCGTCCGAAACATATGTATGTGAACAGATAAAACGGTAATAAAAAGATAAAACACACACACACACACACACACACACACATATATATATATATATATATATATATATATATATATATATATATATGTATATGTGTGTGTGTGTGTGTGTGTGAGTGTGCGTGTGCATCTCTCTCATTGAATTAAACGCGCATCCATGTATCAACCTATAATTATTTCGTCTCGGCACGGCACATATAGCGCCTTGCGTTAATACATGCATCTAGCAGAAGGAAGATTCTGATGTAAAACGTAAGGTCTACGGTCTTGTGGCAGCCATTGCACCCACAAAGATTAGGAGTTGTACCAAAAAGTGTGGTTGCTTCAGCAGAAAGCTTTCAATACTATAAACAGATCATCTGTGTGGATTTCCGAGCAACATAAGATGTTGTAGCAGAGCTCATACGTCGAACTCGACGTGTGGGTCCATTTATTCCATCTTAATATTATTCAGATGTAGACATCCAATCAATTTAACGAGGTTTATACAACGATTGTTCAATGCAAAAAAAGTGGAAGATATAGGTTTTATTTATTGTATATGATGTTTATATAAAAAATAATTCTGCCTTTAGAACTACTAGCAACGATTGTAAAAGAGTAATAAAGGACGCGAGAGAGTTGTATGCTCAGACTGTCAAGTCCAAAACGCTTGGTTCTAATGTGTTTTGACGTATATCAAACAGGGTTCTTAACAGAAGCGTGATCTTTATATCAATCATCATCCATGGGCCTATAGTAATCTCATAAGCACTAAACAAAGTCAAACTATTCGCTAAGATCTTTGCAACAAAATATATCTTATGCGATCAGGGCTGCCAACCCTCCTCCATATTTCTACTTGTGTCTAAAAACACGCTATGCGACACACAAATATCTGTGCATGAAGTCGCCAATTAATAAAAAAAAAATATTGACTTAACTAAAACAACTGCCCCGGGTGGTATTCCAATTATGGTTTTTAAGTAGCCACTTATACTTACAAAAATGTTGAAACGTTGTCTAATCGGGAAAATGCATCCTAACTACCTCGGACCGCATCGGCCTGCCCTGCATTTAAAAATGTAGGTGATTGGTCATCAGTGTCGTATGCGTCATGATTAAGCTGCGTGAATCTGTTAAATAGAGAAGTGGGCAACAACTTTAGCAAAAATTACCAACTCAGATACATGCAATATGGTTTTCGTTCTTCTAGATTTACAGCTGATGTGCTAACTGTAATATCTCACAGGATTAGCGAATCTCTCGATGCGGACTTCGTCTCTAGGGCAATTGCTTTTGACATATTAAAGGTTTTGATAAGTTTATAAGAGTAGTGATTGATGTGTAGAAATCAGAAGCTCAGTACCATCTTGAGCCGAATTCTCTTCCAAGTCTTCATTAATGATCCCCAAATCACATTCTTAGATTATTCATTGACATTTATGTAGATACCACTAACATCTGTGTCAACAATTCAAGGGCCGGTAATGACCAAGATCTCTTCGATTCTTTCTCCTCTGATCTTGAACATGTGGTGCGATTGGGAAAGGAATGGGCGATTAATTGTAATGCATCTAAAACAAAGCTTCTCTCTTTCCATCATCGACTCTCTGGCCCCTATCTAGTCCCACTTGACGCCTTTGGGTAGCTCCATGTTTTGACAAGCTTCTGGTTGTGAACTTCACTCCTGGCAAATGACCATCACTCCAACGGATTTAGTATATTTCAATTAAATGGAGTTCAGACATCAGATTCGTTTCCGGGATAGCTTGAAAAATGATTGGATCATTCAACCGCTCCAGTCACTGCCGACGCAGGGTCAAGTACTGGTGCCACATTTGGTCAAGCGCCTATCGGAGCAACCTATTGCTGAGTTCAAAACAGACTTTGTAACCTAATAGGTGATGCCCTTTTCTTTTCCCTGCAACCTATTTACCACAGAAGAGACGTTTCAGGCCTGTCTCTTCTCTATTGATATTTGCATGGCAGGTGCTCCTCTGAGTTTCAATCTATGATCTTTTCTTGCAAAACTTTTACGAAGAACACCCGGCTAGCTAAAACCACTATCAATAATTTCCCCTATTCTGTACCGGTGTTGAAACGTAAATGTAAATTCTATAACAAACACAAAAAAAGAACTGCCCGTCTGTTGAGCTCTGTTTCACTGGTCTACTTCCAAGCTGACTACAATAGTGTCGTTTTCAAGTCCAACATAAACAAGGTCTTGTTGTTGAACCGTTATCTTGAATAATCAAACCGTACAATATTTCTACTACTAACGATTACTACGCAATTCTCCCAATGACTAAGGTACACATATTAACCCTTATCCTCTAGTGGTCTCATTGCCTTGATAAGTGGTGATTCCTTTGTATAATGTATATATATATATATATTTTATTTGAGGGTAAACAGTTACATATGGTCGCTACAAACAGCCACCTGTTTCAGTCAATGAGACGTCCTCAGGCGTCCCTATATCTATCGACGCCACAAAGAGAAATGGGAAAAAATTGAAAAAAAGAGAGCTCTTCAAAACAAAAATCGTATATATATATATATATATATATATATATATATATATATATATATATGTACATATATATATATATGCACACGAATTTATTATGTCTATTATTCATCGAGTGAACGGCGAAATATGTGCGTGCCTGTTTCTTTCACATGAGAATTATAGAAAGAGATGAAAGTTGATTGAATTTTGAATATAGTCGGTATTTTAAAAAGTAAAAAAAAAAAAATATTTGTTACTTTAGCAAAGGCACTTATTGTTTTCCTATTTCTATTTTTTCTTCTTTCCAGCGAAACCACGTATTATTGTGTTCACGGCAGGTGAATGAATAGGGCCGGGTTTTATGATATCGCAAACGATGGCTATGGCATTTTAATGTGCGCTTTTAGGGAATCCGTTAAAATCAACGGTGCATGATAATTAGTTTAGCCAACTTTATTTGAAACAATAAAACGAAATGCTTAAAATGATTGAAATCGCGATGCGTCCTTTTATTGTGGATTTTATTCTTAGTTATGGCTTTCTGGTTGTATGGATGAAAAAAAAAACCGTAAAGTTTTTTTCGCAATAGGGCCTCTCCCTTACTCCACGCACTCAAATATTCTTCGACGTTGCATTCAAAAATGTTCTGTTGATGTGCATAACCTTTTCTGATGTGCAGCATTTTAATCACGTGCAAGTGATTTATTCTTTTATGTATAGTAACTAGAAAAAATGTCGGGTCGCTGTTTAAGCTCAGGTTAAATCGTTTGAATCTAGAAAAAAAGTAAGTTCACAAAGTCAGTTAATTTAATAAATTATAAAAACAGAGTACAAAATAAACTTCGTAACTTAGTGGGGGATGCCCTTTTCTCTTGCCTGCAACGTCTTTCCCACTGAAGGAAGGTTGAGGCCCTATCTTTATCGTTATTTCCACGACAACTACTCATCTGAGCTCCAATCTCTGCCCCCCCTCGCCAATCTTTTTCGAAAAACACCCGTCTTGCTGGAACAACTGTTGATAACTTTCCCCATTCTTTAAATATGTCTAAATCAAAACGTAGATTTCACGAAAAATGCTTCATTCTTAGAACTGCACGTTTGTGGAACTCTCTTCTGTTTGCCGGTTTTTCAGCTGACTACAACTTTGTTGTATTCAAGTCCAAGATAAACAAATTCCTGAGGAACCGCCGCTTGAGTAATCCAATCTACAAGATTTCAATTAATAGCGACTACTACGATATTATCCCATTGATTACTGTACACTCAATACTCCTTATCCTCGACTGGCGTCAAGGTATTGATAAGTGGTGACTCCTATCTAAAAAAAAAAGAAAAAAATCAGTATCTTAATATCTTTCAGTATGCTTTTTCTAGCTCGACCTCTCTGCATCCCCTTCTCTTTTCTCTTAGTAACTCTCTCTCTCTCACTCTCTCTCTCCCTCTCTCTATCTCTCTCTATCTCTCTCTCTCTCTCTCTCTCTATATATATATATATATACGAGCAAACAGTTAATAAAACATGTTAAAAACACTTCGAAATGAGTTAAAAACATTTAATCTGATGAAAAGGAAACACTAGATAAATGGATAGTCCTTAATCCGCGGAATTTCGAAGAAGTACTTTCCTTCTCATCAGAGGGTAGGAATTAGCAAAATACGGGATCGGATTTTGCATGCAAAAGTATTTGATGAAACAACAAGTAAGTCAAATATCTTACTTGAAAAAAGAAGTGAAGCAGAGGGAATATGGTGAAGAAAAAGGCGATTACACGTGAATGGATAGTCTGGTGGAAGATAAATAATCCAGTGAGGGTAAAATCCAAATATATAACTTCAAGAAAGTTAATTGAATTTCCATTTGCACAAGTAAAACCCAAAGAAATCCCGTAATTGGAAGACGGTCCAAAATAATCCAAAGGCAGAAATCCATGGAATAATTTACAAAAATTTGTACAAGGGAAAAAAGGAAAAAATTCCAATAATATTAATAAAAGAAAAATAAGATATGCTTTTCACTCTACTGCCGAGACATAAATATAAAGAAAGATCAGGGAAGAAAAAGAAGAGACAAAAATTAAATGGTGATAGAGTTAAATAGAAAATAGAAAAACAAATGTCAAAATGACCCAGACAGGAAATGTTAAAGGCGCAAAAAATATATAAGGCAAAATAATATAGGTCAACTTAAAAAAAAGGTCAGCAAGAGTTGTTAGAAGACACTAAATGGAAAATGAATAAATAAATCAATAAATAAACAATAAATAAATAAAATATAATAAATAAAAAATAAAATATAAAATAAAAAAAAATATTTAAAGGGGGAGAGGAAAGCCGGTATCTGCAAATTCAGGAAAAAGCAAGAAGAATATATATATATATATATATATATATATATATATATATATATATATATATATATATATATATATATATATATATAGTAAGTTATAAAATATATATGGCGATTAAACCACACTGAATATTCCGCGTTTCCTCCACTCTAGGACTCTTCAGGATTATGCGCGAATTTTGTGGTTGTCTGTCGTTTTCATATACACACCTTTTATTGAGATTTTAGCTAGCCAATACGCTTTCTAGTATCCACTGCGCCCTTCCCATCAGCCAATGAACATGCAGTTTACGCATATATTTATACTTTCGTATATTAATTTTATGTGAGTAAATGAAGTAGTAATATATATATATATATATATATATATATATATATATATAATATTACACATACAAATATAAATATATATATATATATATATATATATATATATATATATATATATATACATGCATACTTTTGTATAATTGTCAGATTATATTTTTACAGATTAGCTGTTTCTCTTCTCCGACTTCTGTTTTATAATTAAGTTAATGTTCAGATGACTGTTTAAGAAAGGCAAAGTATTATATATATATATATATGTGTGTGTGTGTGTGCGTGTGTGTGTGTGTGTGAGAGTGCATCGATTATCTATAAATATGAAAGCGAAAGTGTATGTATGTATGTGCGTTCGCTTTTTCTGTGTGTCTACAAAAGGCTTCTTTCAGAGAAGCGTTCGGTCGGTTCACAACTTTTTAAAACTTTTTATATCACATACAAATCGTAATATCTCACAGTTAACAACGAAGCTCGCCTGTCTATTTTATTTGGTCGATTCCGGGAAGATAAATATTCAATATTTTTCGCTCGCCGCATGTGGGTTAGTCTTTTTCCTATAACATCTTCGGGGAGAGGGAAGCGTTCAGCAGTAAATGAATACTACTCCGCAGTCAAAACTTGACCTTATTTCAAACGGGTACCTGCTAAATCCAACTATTTTAATAAATTCAAACGGGTTTTCGTTAGCATTTCGCGGTGGGGCAATGGTTAACATCGAGGTCTTTTTTCACACTTTAATTTACAACTTTGCCTCAAGGGTTTGGGTTCGATCCTCATACTTACTTTTTAGCACCCCCCACCCCAAACACCCTGGCAACGCCGGGCACCCCTCTATATTCATTTATAAAGATAACATAACTTAATGTTGTGTGTCTAGTTAGAAGATACAAGACTTATGTTAAGTGTTTACCCAAATCGTCAAGGATAGAGTAAGTATCCATAGAAAAAAAAAAAGAAAAACTCCCTATTTGACCAACTTTAAAAAGTTTTCAATCTACAGGGTGGAACGATAAAAGTGTTGTCCTAGAACAGAAGACATGATTCCAGTTCCGTTTTATGAAAACCGATTTTCTTTTATTTTGTTGCGAACTATCTACTAGTTGTCCAGTTGTGTACGAATTCAAAGAGATATAGAACCATTCTATCATGTCTGAAAGTGACACGATGTTTAACGAGCGAGACAGGAAATACAACACTGTAGAACTGATGCTCTCTCTCGATCCAAGTTATGACAACAAGATCATTGCCAGCACCCTGAAAATGAAGCGTTAATTGCCAGGAATAACAGGGGCATGTCCAGAATGATACAAACAAAGTTTCCGGTCATGCCACCTCACATCTTCGAAGTCGGCTTTAAAGTCAACACCAAAGTGTACCTGGATATTCTAAAGAGTGTGATCTCTGACAACACCAAAGGAAGCCTGATCGCCGCCATCTGTCGAGTATTCTCCGATCTCCCGCTGGCGCTTGTGGAAAAGGATGCTTCCAGCTCCGGACCACTATCGAGACGGTGACTGAGGCTGAAGACGGCTACATTGAATGGATGTAAGCTCTACTACATGATTAAGTAACTTCAATTGATTTTTCAACAAAAGTTAGAAAATAAAGCTGTAGTATTGTTTTCTTTAGGTGATACATTTATTGTTCCACCCTGTAATACGTCATGAACTGCCAACAAAATTCAAACTCTTGCCCCATCGCTTCAATTTTGCATCTTGTGCTTGTTTAACAGAATGTGCTTCGATGAATTTGAAGCATCGATGCTCCCCAGTTGATTGCAAAATCGCACGCCTTCACTGTAGACGTCCTCCGATGCAAGAAAGCCTTATACCCTTGAAGATTTTTTCCCCGAAAGACCTTGAAATTCTCTCCCTGCTCCCAAGACTGTACTCACACTTGGAAATTGTTATTCGAGTGCTCCTATTAGCATGATCACTAATTCATAACATCCCATTTCGTTTCAGTAGCAATTTAACTTGTCTGGGGCAAATATCAGTAAATAATCAATTAAAAAAACAAGTTGTACCGCAACCTTTATATAAATTGACTTTGACGTATTAATTGTTTTTAAATAGAATCCAAATGAACCGTAGTCTTTTATTGTTGGTTCCCGGGGAACGCCGGAAGGTGTGCTGTATGATTATTATTATGATTGTGTTCCGTAGTCTAAATTGAATGTCAGCTATAATAGATATTTTAAAATAAAACATTTATTTACAATAACATTTTATACACGTGAGTTTTAGTCAGTTACTCTTAGAGTTTGAAACGAACAGACCAGTTCGCGACCGGTCGTAATGCCTTTGAATCATAAGGACGCTTTCGTGGAAATGTCGGAAAAAATTACGAACAAGCATGCAACTTTCCAAGTGGAAAACATTATTGAAATAAATTCTAGTCGTTTACCTGGAATGAATCTTCGTTTGCAGATTCTAAGATCCGTCATAACAAGAATCAAAGATGGAAAGGTAGGTTTACCGATATGCAGATGTTGAACTTCCAAATCTTGTTACCCTTCCACATTGTTGCAATGCATGTTGTGAATGCTGTATGGTCGATGTAAAGGTGTATCTGCTAATACAGCGACACGTACAAACACAGAAACACCATACTATAACGCATTCATAATTTTACACGCACCAATTCGACAAACAATAAAAAAAAACTAGAGACACAAAACCGAGAACGGTAGACGAACACAGACGTCACAGTCATAAATATACACGTAAATACATTCACGCTAAATGCATGATATAAACGTATATACAACCTGTTATATAGACCTTAGTATGAACACACGTCGATTTGGTCCTTCGTTAAATATACCCCAGTGTATAACATAAAAGTTTGGGGGCATCTGTTTACTAAAGAAAAGAAGTGATTGAAAAGAAACAGCTTAGATCGGTCGTATGAAGCTACACACAAAAGGAAAATGCTATGAGACTCGAAAGAAGTTTAGATCTGAATAAAATAAGGAAGCAACAAGTGGGTAATAACTGACCTCCCCCCCCCCAAAAAAAAATAATAAGGATGGGGTCCGAGATATGAGTGAGTAAAATCTAAGTTAGTGCTAACAGAAAATAGGAAAGGTGTATTAAAAATGTATGTCATTCATTGTTGATGACATAGGGGGAGAGGCGTATTGTATTTTTGGTTCTAGGGCAACACCAGAAGGTTTGCTGGTTGATTATTGTTATGATTGTGCTTCGTAGTTTAAATGGAAGGCTAGCTTTAATAAAATAAAATATTAATTTACAATAAATTTGGAATGTTTTCAAAAAAGTTAAAAGTTGTAGATGACAAAAATAACAAATAAATACGTGACAAAATATCAAGTGGTTTTATTCTCATCACTACATGATATATTTTTCTTTTTATACGTTGATGTTAGTTGGTTGATAGAACAGTATTGGCGAATAACTTGCTTGTTGTTTGTTTATAAATTTAATCTTCAGAGTTAATAAACATTTTCTTAGAAATGAGTTTAACTATAATGGAGAACGCACACTAGTTGAATGTATATGATTTCATCTGGGTTCCTCCTCACAATAAAATAATTGGCTAGTTTAACCCTAAGTACGCATTGGTAGAGCCACCTACGGACTAATGTTGAAAAATATGCCGAAAGCCTCACGCTAAAGATATACCAAATGCGACTAAATACAAACATTGTTTAGTTAGGCGACTTACTAGACTATTACGTGAAAACACTAGCCAATGCCACTCACTTTCTTCAAGCAAATATATCCATTTCGTGATACATTTCAACTTTTGTCTCTACCCATGAATCCACGATATCCACCAAATATGCTGAGGTATTTTCCATTTGATTTAAAGTCGCCTTTCCATACGTCTATTCCTTCTAAAATCCTGTTGTGTCTACTAGTTTACAATTTAGTTAAGAAATTGTCATTATTCCCATATGTTTTTCCAGATGTGTATACTTTCTTTTGCAAATTTGATTACCCTATGTTTCTTCTGTTTTCTTGTAATGAACTGTTTGTCAATTTATCTGTTAATTCTTATTTTCTTGCATCTCATTGAGGGCAGAGTTAGATACCAAATTTAAAACAAAAATTATTTTGTTTCTAATATGTATCAAGATATCTTTTAGCTCTGATTCTCGTCCGTTTTGCTACTTTCAATAAGCTTGTTTCTCTCGTTTTATAGCTACTAGGGCTTATCAAGGCTTAGAAGCCATTCGAACATACGGGTATAAGTGAACACCGTGATAATCGGTAATGATGGAAATTTGGAAAATTTGATTAGGTATGAGTACAGCTCAACAAGAACTTGTTTACGCTGAGCTAAAAACAGCCATGTTATAGTTAGCTGTGAAGCAGTCCTGCGATTTAATATTCTACAGAAAAATAGTTCTATAAACGAAGTTTTGCTCATGAAAATTTCGTTCAGTTTCAAGCAACGATGGAGAGTAGTAGAAATTTTTCGCAGTTGTTATAGTTAGACGAGTGTTTACCTTGAATATTTTACATGTTGGGAACCTAGATTAATAGTCAGTCGAGCACCTGCCAGGAGAACAACGAAAGAAATTCAGAGACGCGCTATGTCTTTGAAATAGAGATAGTAGGAAGAGGATTTCGAAGCTGGTTTATAGCAGGCAGGAAATGGCGATTTGACCAGCTTCCCCCCCCCAATTTAGCATTAGTACCCTTTTTGTAAATATCCGTAGATTCAATAGTTATATCTTTAAAATACTCATAGTTGTAATTGACATTTGCTTTAAATATCGTAGATTGAATGGACGTATCTTTAAAAATATTCATGGGTTGATTGGACATTTAAAAAAAAATATTAATACATTAGATATGGGCATCTTTAAAAATATCCATGGATTGAATAGACATTTCTTTAAAATATATATAGAGAGAGATTGAGTGGACGTATCTTGGCAGGATATCCACGGACTGAATAGGTATTAATTTATTGTGTTCATATATTGAACAAATGTATCTTTAATAAACTATCCATGGATTGAATAAATATTTATTTAAAATATTCATATATTGAATGGGCGTATCTTTAAAATATCCGTAAATTGAATGTACGTACTTTTAAAATATTCATTAATTTTTTTCTTTTTACTCATCTCCAAAAGAATCTGTTGATTACATTGTCATGTGGAAAGGTCAACGGTTATTTGAATCATGCAGTTTTGGATTTGACCTTAATGTTATAAATAAAACTTGCATTCAAGTCAAAGCGAAAACGAAGTCAACTTCTTGGAGTTAAACCGAGAAAAAGGAAATATGCAACTTGCAATCATCTAACCTTTAAGTGAAAAGGTTAATGGGCCAAGGAAAGCTTTCGTCTTTCCGAGCAGAGTTTTCTTGATATCTGCGAGTCGTTATCAAAAGTATATTCCTTCTATAATATGTATTTCTCATGTGCAGTTTGTATGGGAGTCCCCGCTTATTAAGGTCTTAAAGCAAATCGAGAATAAGAGTTCATAAGTGTCAGCTGGTCGTGAGTGCAAGTCTAGGAGTGACCCACAAAACATATATTGAAAAAATAAAATAAAAGACGAATTTAAGAGAGAAAAGGGAATTTATTGAACACATAAACAAATGGAAACAAGTATTGACAAAAAAAAAAAGTGTACATGAGGTAATTAAATTCTGTTTTACTTGTTTTGTCGCAAAATAATAATAGAGTTTGAGAAAATATGATATATTTTTACTTTGATCAGAATATCAGATCAGAAAATCAATATTTAGCGAGTGTCGGTTTATTTTGTGAGGGGGTTTGCAATAAGTTTATTTCAGGAAAGTCCATACGGCCGGGTTTTATCCCAGGAAATTACCCACACAAACAAAAGGTCGCCCCTGACTTAGCGTTCCTACGTAGAACTGATTTAATAACTGAAGTTATGACGCCAACCGTTTATATACAGCACAATCACGTTGATACACCGGTTCTCGCCAGATCACCGAAATTAAGAAACGTTGAGCCTGGGCAGTACCAAAGAAGTGACCATTTGGGAAACCGAGGCGCTGTATGTACCGCGAGGTAAAATACCAGGGTGAGAAACTGGCGCGGTCAATCTTTCACTCAATGGTAGATTGGACTCTCTTAAGCCATAGTAGGCATTCTATCTGGTGATGGCGTCACGATAAAAAAATAACCTTGATAGCCGTGGCGAAGAACCAAGTATTCAGCTACCGACAAGATTTTAATTACACTACAGACTCGTCTAGTAAGTTCAAACTTGACTGTGGCCGCGCTAGAATGGATAGAGTGATTACGCTATTAGCGTCTATTTATAGTCATGTAAGTGATACCTTCTTGAATATCCAAAAATGGAACACCTCCATTTTGGAACCGTCTAGAGCTTTCGAAAAGGAAACCTTTTCTGTCCTATTTAAAAAGAAATCTTTTTATTTTCTAACGGAATTGTAATGTTTTTTTATAATAATAATAATAATAATAATAATAATAATAATAATAATAATATATATATATATATATATATATATATATATATGATTTCTATGTATAGTTTATATTATGATATGCTATAATGTAACTTTTATATTATTACTAGACTACTCGTGACCTGTTGTGTCCGTATGTTATATTCGCTATGGAATTAATGTATGAGCCTGACACATGTGGCGTAAAGAAACATAACAGAACCATTTTTATGAAAGTATATTAAAATGAAAAATTAATATAGATAAATTTCTATGAGCCTTTCTGTTTATAATTGTTTGCTTTTGAAAAAAAAAACTTACAGCCATTGAATTATAAGTGGTTTTCCGTACTTATAGGTAAATGTGCATTGAGCAGATACCATAATACTTAAAGTTAAATTCAAATTTTGATATATCTTTTAATTTAAACGTTAAAAAACAATGGGGACGCTGAAAACGTAATCAGTAAAACAATACGTTTTATTGCCGCGTTGATTATTTATTTGTAACGCAAATAAAAAAAACATATCTTCGAGGTTATTTATTTTGGTAGTGTAGAAGAAAATGCATGAATGTTTTTTAAGAAAAGTGTATTAAAAATGGAGAATAAATTTAAAAAAAGGAAGGTTGTGGGTAAATCGCCGTTGTAAAATGCTCATATGATTGTCAACGGGTTTAAGTAGATTTATTTGTAAGAAATTGCGTTAAAAAAACTTACTACGGAAATGAACGATGTAAAAAAATGCAGAATGTAATAACAATTGTTTATTTGGATAATTTAAACGCGAAAAAAAAACAATTGGGACGCTGAAAACGTACACAGTAAAATAATTCGTTTTATTGTCGCGTTGATTATTTGTTTATGTACGCATGCGCAACCGGAAGTCGTAAACCGGATGTTAGGTTGCAACACCCGTTACAAGGTCATTTGAGTTTTATAATTATATAGATTCATATTCATATATATATATTGCTTTTATATTTATTTTATACTAGGAGTTCAACCCGGCTTTGCTCGGGCCCTATGTACTGTTCATAACTTTATGTGCATGTGTATTTGTTAAAAAGTGTTAATATGTACGGTAATGCTTTTCTATATTATAGGCTTACTAAACTACCATAGAGAAAAGTTGGTAGAGACAGCAGAGGTTGAATTTTTTTAAAACTTTGACTCCAATTTTGATCCCTTAACATTTTTTGTTTTTGGCTCAAATAAAATTAAAATGATTGACCCATGTCCAAGAAACCGACATCTAGAATATCAAGTATTTTACGCAAAAATGGCGGAGGAGTAAGGTAGAGTTTGCAAAGGACCACTTTGTCAACTTCTTACTACCCACATTCTCACCAAAAAATCTTATTATAAAGCTTGTCGTATGTCAGAATACCCTTTATATAAAATTTCAAATGTTTAGACCCAAAATTGGCTGAATAGTTTGCTAGAGACCACAAATGTCAAATCTTTTGAACTTTGACTCCTTGGAAGCCCAATTGTCAGCAAAAAAAAGGATTAAAAAGCTTGCTCTATGTCTGAATATACTTTATGTCAAATTTCAAATGTTTAGACCAGAAATCGACTGAGTAACTTCGTAGAGACCGCAGAGGTATTTGTTTTTAAACTTTGACCCCCAACAATGACACCTTAGCATTAATTATTTATCAAGTTAGATCCATTTCCAAGAAAATTACATTTAAAATTTCAAGTGTTTAGACCCAAAATTGGTGGAGGAGTTTGGTAGAGTTCTTAATTTTTTTATGTAATTACATTTTCACCCCAAACAAGGCACATATCAACTTTGACGTAGGAGGCTACTATCAGGGACATAAGCTACAGGGGCAATATGTAGGAAGTTGGGCAGCAAGATGTCGGTTCACGTTATATTTCAACTTCTGCATTGTACAGTTGGGGAAGCAGGAACCCGGAACGGAATTCCAAAGTCTAGCGGTTCTGGGGAAGAAACTACTGGAGTAGAAGGCTCTCTTACATCTAGGAATCTCTACTGTGTAGGGGTGGAATTTAGTTGCTTGTCAGGTTTGTCAGGGGTATTTACGTCGAGAGGGTACAAGTGCTTGCAGTTCGTCAGAGCATTCACCGTTAAAGTACTTGTAGAACAGGCAGAGTGATGCAACATTTCGTTGATGGGACAGAGGCTGAAGCTTAGAAGACAGTTCAGGATCTATCAGGTGGCGACTCACTTTTGAACCTTGTCTAAGAGCGAGAGACTAGTAGCATATGTACCGGCCCAAATATAACAATAATACTCCATAGATGGGCGAATGGTGGCCTTATAGAAGTGCAGGATACTTTCGGGCGTTAGTAGCGTTCTAGCACGGTAGAGATAACCTATCTTCTTCGCAGCGGTCCTGGAAATACTCTCAGTGTAATTGTTCCAACTCATGTTTCCTATGTGTTATATTAGCAGCTGCGTCTGTGTAAGTAGCGAATCACAGTCAGTTGCTGTGGTGGACATTATCACCAAATACATGCACTTGTGCGCTAGTGTCGGGGGAAAGTGCTGTATTCATACTGTCAGAGATTTTGTTTATTAGGGCACACTCCTGCGTAGAAGGAGGGCGGTAGAAAAAATAAAAGTAACTAATGTTATGTTGCATGTTAAGTCTAAAGCACATAACGGCTTGATCGTCCGATTCTAGTTTTGTTTCTCTAGTCAAGGGGAGGGTGTTTTGAATAAAGACACAAAGCCCGTGCATATGTCTGTCAGAGTCCTTACGTCAGAGTGGGAGATATCCGGGCATGTTAAAGTAGTTAGAGGGGATGGAGGAGTGTAGGTTAGTCTCACTTAATGCTAAGATATCCAGGATGTTTTTAGGAGAAATGCTTCAACATCATCTAAATTAGTTCTAAGCCCACGGATGTTCATAAATGCAAGCCTGGTTTAGTTTGAGTTTCGGCCTAATTTAAGCCTACTTTTTTTTTTTGTACTGTCATTTTTTAAAGAGTTTCAGTTTAGGTAGGGGATGCTTAACAAGTGGTTATGCAGAATACCAGACAAACAAAACACGTAGACCACCAGTTGACCTTCTATCTACTAGGACTGTTGCCTCAGGAAAGCCCACCGGGGATGAGTGCAGGGTCCCTTTTCCATGCGCGACATGGCACTATAAACATCCCGATATTGTACAGCTGTTGATGGAACAGCCGCTGTAAGCGCTACCAAAGAGTTAGACCTTCTGTACTACCACTCAGGAACAGCAGCAAGGAAATGTCAATCCGGTACCCTTAATCCATCCAACCATGGTCCACCCAATCTACTTGCACTGACATAATTCAATCAAGCACTCCCAAATGCCAAGTTTAAAGGGATGGGGTGTGTTGAGAGTGGAGAAACGGGATTCATTTCCCTTGTAATGAAACAAGATCGACCACTGAGTGTTTCTGTAATAGTCCTGTGATTCGACTCTACGCCTGCCTAATAGGCAAAGAAGGAGCATGGAAGCCGAGCGATAGACAAAGCTTTTCAACTCCTTAAGCAGTTTAGGTTTGCAGACCGGTAATTTGTGTGTGTCACCAGCTCTAGGAATGTTGTCACCCAAGGCTGGAGACGCCTCCCTCCCATTAGGTTTAGCGTAAGAGTTTTCCTTCTCCTGGACGGATGGCCTGGGAAGATCTACGGGTCCATCAGCACCGAGAGGGTTTGCTCCGCGCCTGGGTCCTAATCCAGGTATTTCTGCGACCCCGCGTGGGTAGTCAACTGGGTTAGATTGTAAAGGTTATATATCTACTGAAAAATTACACTCCTCAAAGTGATTAAGGGACATTGCTATTTCATTGTGACTAGAGAAGGGGGTGATTAAGAGTTCATGCAGTGGAAGCAGCTATATTTGCAACAGGTTTGTTAGAGTTATTATGGTTAAATATTTTTCCTTTAAATGTATAAATATTTTTTTTCTTATTTGTATGCTGGCTTAGGAATAGAATAACGCGTTACAGAATGGCTTGCTATTAAGATTTAGCTAAAAATTTGTTGCCCATTCTCTGGATATTTTAGATGGTAAGCAAGTTAAAATGTATATTCAATGTAGTAACGTGATTTTTGATATGAAGTACAATAAAGTACAGGTAGAATTGGAAGTAAATTATAAGTTATGGCGTATTCGGTACACATAGTAAAGTAAATAGATATATGGGCAGATTCTCAGTAGATGCGAATATATGTAGATTGTAGGTATAAAGTATGTTTCCACTTCATATGAAGATACCTTCAGCTTTCGTTTAAAAATCAGGAAGTTGTATTTTGCATTACAGAGTATCGGTTCACTTTTTGTATTTAACATTGCAAAGCTAAGGAAGAGACAGGTATTGCTATGTAATGTAGATATCTATAAATCTAAGTACAGACTGTAGCTAGTAAGTATCTACGCGAAATGGATACCTAAGTATTCATACTAAATTTGTCCACTGGTCGAAAATAGACAATTTCCAATGCTTCCAATAGTTATCACTTCCTTTGAAAAACTTAAGAATGACGTTACCAAATCGTCGGTAAAAGTTATTGATGATGAATTACCATTTACTATTGAAACCGATGCCTCAGAAAAAGATATCGGGGGTACTCTCTTATAGGACGAGACACCTGTAGCGTTCTTTTCTCGATCACTAGAGCCATCTGAAATACGACTTCACATGGTCGAGAAAAAGGCTTATGCCATGGTCAAGTGCGTCCAAAAATGGAGGGATCTCCTTGCTGGGAAGCACTTTATTATTGTAACAGACCAGCAAGCCGCATCTTTTATGTTTAAACATGCTAAGCGAGGAAAAATTAAAAATGATAAAATTACACGGTGGAAAAATGTACTTCTCCCGTTGATATACAACATAAAACACTGTCCCGGAAGTGAAACCAGTATTGCCGATGCATTATTGAGAGTATGTAGTGCTGCTGCTTCTTCCTTGGATGAACTAAAGTTACTACACAATTCATTAATACATCCTGGAGTACAGCACTTTGTGCATTTTGTAAAGTCACGAAATATACCATATTCAATTGATGAAGTCCGGCAACAGAATGTAGGACAAAATAAAACCTAAATTCTTCTACTACTCCCTTTCAGCGTCTCTCCATAGACTACAAAGGACCTGCCCCGATATTTTCGACGGGATATCGTTATATATTTACTGTCGTCGATGAATACAGTCGAATTCCTTTTAACAATCTATTTTACAAATGGGGGAGATTGTTATATTTTCATTTAAATTATTTTGTTCTTACTGTTTGAAATATTTTCATTTAAATTGTTTTGTTCTTACTATTAAAAAAAAAGATACGCAAATTTAGTTTCTTGCCACGTGATGCTGCACGTGTTCCTTTTTCTTAAAAAGACTGAGTTCTTTCTTTTTTGCTTTAGTAACTGTGCATTTTGTTCAATAAAGCCTTGGAAAGAGGTTTGTTTTACGAAGGGCGCGCAATAAGTAATGCCCCTGTCCAACTTCCCATAGGAGTAGAGCAACGAAACTTGGCACAGTTATTAGGCTTTCTCAGCATAGGAACCGCCCAGAGTTATGCATTTCTCCTATTGTTTGATGCAGCTCTGGAGACCGTTTTTGTAGAACACCCCAGGTCGATTCTCCAACCACGACGTGACTTCAGAAATCAAGGCTGCATCATCTGGGAAACGCTTTCCTTTCAAAAACAACTCCAAGGCTGGTAAGAGGTGAAAGTCAGAGGGTGCAACGTCAGGAGAGTAGGGAAAGGATTTCATTACCACACGCCCGTGCTTCTGATCTGGCGACATGCGAATTATGGACCGGACCGTTGTCCTGCAGGAGGAGGGTACCTTTGCTGATCTTGCCCCGCCTCTTGATTTTGATAACTTCCCTTAATTTCCTCAAAAGTGAAGCATAATAGGATCCTGTAATTATGGTACCCTTTGTCAGGAAAGCTGTCATTACTACTCCGTCCTGGTCCCAGAAGACTGTCAGCATGCCCTTGCCAGCGGAGGGCTGCACCCTTGCCTTCTTTAGAGGTGGTAACTCCAAGTGCTTCCACTGCATTGACTGGGCTTTGATCTCTGGATCATAGTGATGGACCCAGGTTTCATTCTGTGCAATCAGTCTTTTGAAAAGCTTTGACTCATCTTCTTGGCACATCTACAAATTAATCCTCGCTTCTGAAATGGTGTGAGCAACCTGGGAATCCATCTGGCAGACACTGTATGCATATGCAAATGGTCATGAATGATAGTTTCCACAGACGCTGTACTAATCTTGACATCTTGGGCTATTTGGCGAATAGTAATGCGCCGATCTTCCAAAATGGCAGCCTCAATTTGACGGACAGATGCCTCATTAATGGCAGAAGGGGACGACCAGGTCTGGGAACTGTTTCCACAGACTTCCGGCCATGTTTGAATTCACGATGACAGCGTTTCACAAGGTCATATGATGGGACATTATCACCATAAGTTTCTTTCATTTCATCAAAAGTCTCCTGTGGTGTGCGTCCTTTCAAATACAAAAACTTAATCACTGCTTGACATTCAACAAGCTCCATTTCACACCTGACTCAGTTCAAACACCTGTAAAACAGAAACCACAATTAGTTCAGAGCTGTCATTTGCCACATAACCCGTAGAGATATCAATCATTGCACATGCAAAATTTCAGCTAGATGAGACAAGTTGAAATGGGTCATGGGCACTACTTATTGCACGCCCATCATACGTCTTCATTCATTTACAACACTACATGTTCTTTAACATGCTTAGTTTAAATAACCATCAGTAATAATTTATATAAGCCTCTTATTTCGCAACTAAAAATGATCTAAATAACTGAACACTACAAACTAGGTTTGCATATCACCCACATGTAAGTAAACGCTCACTATTAAACAAGTATTTTTTAAAATTATTTAATGTATCTTTATTCCTCAGTTATCCCTCATTTTTGTATTGTATAGTGGAGTGTGAGTGTGTGTCCGTGTTTTGTTACTGATGTCCATAGTGGTTCTTCATTATTTGAACCTAAGTAATTTTTGCGACTTATTTGAGTTCGTTCCGGAACTGTCTAAGTATTCTTATGCGGGTATCTGTGTATCATACATGTATTCGGCATGCTTTTTTTAAACACATTTTTATTAACTGCGTCGTTGGTTTTGTGGTCCACCTGGAGTTTGATCTGTTCTTGGAGGGAAGCTGAAACCTGTTTGACCGAATGCATTTCACTTCCAGATGATGGTTAGTTTTGTATAGTTTTTATTATTTTTCCACGTGTCGATCGCAGAATGAATGGAAAATGAGTATCTTTGCTTTTTTTACATAGGCATCACCACTTATCAAGGCCCAGATGTCACTCGAGGATAAGGCTTAAAGAATGTGCAGTTGTCAATTGGACAATATATTAATCGTTAGTAAGGGACATTCGGTAATCAAGAATTTGTTTACGTTGAATTTGAAGACAACCATATTGTAGTCAGCTGGAAAGCAGGCAAACAGAAAACAGCTCCACATGTGCGAAGTTCTAAGAAAGAAACTTTGTTCATGGAATCTACGTTTATGTTTAAGCACTGATAAATTTTTGATAGTGTTTTCAGCTAGACGAGTGTTTCTCGTGAAAGTTTAGCAAGGTGAGACCATAGATTTCAGCTAAGACGAGCACTTGGCGTGAAAATAACGATAAAGCAGAGGCAGGCTCGCAGCATCTCTTCTGTGAGAAAGAAGTTGCAGGGAAGAGAAACGAGCATCCCCACTAGAGTGCTTGAGTCTGCAAGTTTAAGGCATATTAGCTCCCTCCCCATTGAGGGTGTGACTATCTGTTTAACCGTCAACCTTGCTCAACGTCCTAATTACCACTCGACACTATTAGGAAATCGTGACTTCTGGAAAATCTACAACAGTGTAGTAAATAATGGGCAATCAACAATTCCCCCGCTAACCACCAACAATCACGAGGTTGTTTCCTCAGCAACCGACAAGGCTAATAAGCTTGCCAGCCGGTTTGCCTCGAACTCCACACTGGACCCTACCAACCACCCCCTGCCTGACTTTCCTTTGCGGACAGACGCCACGCTAGACGATCTAAAAATCACCCCTGCTCAGGTACACGCTATCATAAAAACCTTGACATTCAAAAGCATGTGGGCATGATCTCATCCCAGCTGTGCTATTAAAAAAGTGCTCAGCCGAAGTAGCCCCAGTTCTCTCCAAAATCTACAACAAATGCCTTAATGAATCATGCTTTCCGGGATGCTGGAAAACTGCTTCTGTGGTACCAGTATTCAAAAACTCTGGTGAAAGAAGTTGCCCATCAAATTATCGCCTAATTAACCTCCTCCCACTTTTCGCAAAAAATATTTGAGACCATAATAAACCAGGCTCTAGTCCGGCACCTTACAGATACTAAACTTCTGACTGACAAACAATATGGATTTAGACATGCCCGCTCCACAGCTGCCATCCTCACTGTAATCTCTGAACGTATATACCATTCACTGGACGAAACGGGGGAGGGCAGAGCGGTAGCTCTAGATATATCTAAGGCTTTTGACAGGGTATAGCACAAGGGTCTCCTCAGGAAAATTAAATCATACGGTATCACTGGTAGAATACTTAACATAATTAGGTCCTTCTTAGATAAGAGAAAAATCCAGGTTGTCCTCGACGGTCGTACGTCTAAACAGTGGGATATAAATGCGGGAGTGCCTCAGGTGTCTATCGTTGGACCTCTATTGTTCCTAATATTTATTAATTACCTCCCCGACAAAACTGCCTCTGAGATGGGTATATATGCTGATGACACTACACTCTATAACAGGCATGACAGGAAAACAAATGAACACATATCTAAAGAAATGGCAAAAACACTGGAGGATGACCTCCAATCTGTAGTGGAACGGGGACATAAATGGATGGTCACTTTTAATGCTGCCAAGACTAAACTGGTTTCCTTCAATAATTACAAGAAACCTTCTCTGCCACCAATAGCAATGACCAGTGACTGAAAGTATCCTGTACCTCTACAAGACCACCATTCGCCCATGTATAGGGTATTGTTGTCACATTTGGGCTGGTGCATCTGCTACTAGTCTCTCGCTCCTAGAAAAGGTTCAAAAAAGAGTCTGATAGGCCCTGAACTGTCATCTAAGCTTCAGCCTCTGTCCCATCGTCGAAACGTTGCATCCCTCTGCCTGTTCTACAAGTACTTTAATGGTGAATGCTCTGACGAACTGCAGACACTTGTGCCCCAACGACGTAGACACCCTCGACCAACCCGACAAGCAGCTAAATCCCACCCCCACACAGTAGATATCCCTAGATTCAAAATATTTTTCTACTCCAGTAGTTTCTTCCCCAGAACCGCTAGACTCTGGAATTCCATTCCAAGTTCCTGCTTCCCCAACTGTACTGACATGCAGAAGTTCAAGTGCAACGTAAACCGACATCTTGCTGCCCAAATCCCAACACAGCGCCTCAGTAGTTGCTGCCCCTCATAGTAGCCCCCTACACCAAAGTGGCAATGCGCCTTGTTTGGGGTGAAAAAGTAATAAAAAAATGTCTAGCCAACTAGAACACGTGACAACAATACGTCCTTCCGGTCAGCGTTATTTAGAGTTTCAGGTGTAACTTGACTATTTTATAGTTTTGACAAGTGTATCAAAACATAACTTCACATCGCATCTCTTGTTTACGTCACCGGTTAGACAGACAGATCGAGATAGATAGAAAGCTGTATCGATAGATACACACAGATATATAGAGAGATCAACAGGCATATAAATAACAGATAATTTCTCGTGTTCCACAACTATATAATATTTGTATTTAAATTAGTTCGGCTAAAATACACTATTCATACTGTTCCCTTCAACTTTTATTGCTAAATGTATCTCCATTTTAAATATATTTTATTTTTAAGTGAGCGCAATTTACTTCGTTACGTTAGCATATTAAATATTTTAATCCCAGTAATATAACAAGATTCTTGAATCTTATCAAAATTTTATTTTTGATTTTTTTCTAAATTTACTTCTAATCCAATGCGTAGATATGTATGTATG
>NC_136523.1:59316286-59476286 GCF_053919585.1 Euprymna scolopes | reverse complement strand
CTTTCAGTGGTATAACAGAAATAAAGAAAGAGCATATCCAATTATTAAGGCAGGGCATATGTATTTTTAAAGAAACTTATATATATATATATATATATATATATATATATATATATATATATATATATATATATATGCATAAAAATAAAATAAAGATACCAGCAATGGTTGACGTTATGTTGTTTTGAAAAAAAAAACACACACACATATATATATATATATATATATATATATATATATATATATATATATATATATATATATATATATATATATACCAGCAGGGTTTAATATACCAAATCTGAGCGGTTCACCGCTCAATTGTTATCTCTCTATATCTGTTTTCTTTCACTCTCACGTTCTCTCTCTCTCTCTCTGTGTCTCTCTGTCTCTCTCTCTCTCTCTCTCTCTCTCTCTATATATATATATATATATTTATAAATGCATATTGGAGTTAGAGATTGCTGGGTTCGAATCTCCCCACCAGCTGTAATCGTAACTCCCTGTACTGATGATTCCCGAAGGGATTAAACATTAATGTCTATAGGTATATAAATAATTACAGTAATAATTATAAATGCGTATAGGAAACCCCTTATATATTTATTTTTCAATTATTAATCATTTTTGCACTCGATCGAGCATTTAATTTATTTCTTTAAGCATCTTCCGACAGACTACACACTCATAAACGCCCATACGCGCGCACACACACACACGCACCTATATATATATATATATATATATGTATATATATATATATATATTTATACTTGTTTATTGTTATATAAACATGCTCACATCCCGCTGCTACAAACAGCCACTTGTTTCAATCAAACAACAGATATCATCAGGCAGCGACTTGACTATTCAAAAGTTCAATGAATAACCCGAGTATATATATTTATATATATATATATATATATATATATATATATATATATATAGAGAGAGAGAGAGAGAGAGAGAGAGAGAAAGCGTGAAAGGGAAAGATGGACACACGCACGCACACACACACATATATATACATACATATATATATATATATATATATATATATATATATATTGCTGTGTTTTTTTTTTTTCGTAATTAAATATGATTTTGAGATAATATGTTTTTATTAAAGATTTTACATTTCTCTCTTTCAACCGATGATAAGAGGCAGCCAATCTTGTTACAGTACACAGACGAAAATATTATATTATATATATGTGGATGTTTATGTATGCGTGTGCATATGTGAGAGAGTCCATTTATGTGATCTGATGAACTCGTCTGGCTACTACCTGTGTCATTTCTCATAGTGTTCATCGATCTTTTCAATTACATTTGAGGCGTCTATTTTGGTGATTTCCAATTTCGAAAGAGCCTTGGCAAGAACATTTTGAATTTAACACGGAACGAGTGATTGTGATACAAGAATAGACACACGCCATGTTGGTAAATGGTTGCTGTAAGGATGAGGATGGAGTTCGCTTATTGGAAGAAGGAGAGCAGAAACTTCAAATGAAGTAGAAGAACTAAGCGAAATGGAAGCATAACGAGAATTAGAAAAGAAAAAAAAAGAATTGGAAGAGAATAGATTAATGGTAAAAAGAAATAAAACAATAAAAAAGGAAATGGATGAAGAACAAAAAAAAAACAAGCGAGGAAAAGGAATGATAATAATAAGATGTAGAAGAAAAGGATAAAAAAAACGATAATAAGGAAGATAATGAGAAGAGGAATTGCCCTCTTTTTTCGTCTCTCAATCTTCTTTCTTATTTTTTAATTTTTTTCTATTTTCTTTTTACATCTTTCGTCCTATCGCTTATTGACACTTTCGCCTCGTCCATTACCACCCAGTTCCCTTCAAAAATAAAAATTGCCTCAGTAAGAAAAAGATCCGTCCTTCACCGATCGAGGAAAAAAAAAAGATGAAGTGCAGTATCACAGCGGATGCTACGCTTTGCTCCGAGGCACACGGCCCCCAAAACTTATTTTTGTTCTTACTTATTACTAAAAATCGAAATCAATTTTCCATTCTGAAGTTTTCATTTCTTCTTCTTCTTCTTCTTCTTCTTCTTCTTCTTCTTCTTCTCTCTTTCTCTCTTTTATTTTGCCACTCTCTTTTTCTCGCTTTCTATTCTCTCTAAATAATGATATGACACAAAATAACCCATATGATTTCTGTGACTTATTCATTTCCTCTGTCTTTTACCATTATTTTATATTTATTTATTTTATATTTATTTATTTATTTATTTTATATTTATTTATTTTATATTTATTTATTTATTTTATATTTATTTATTTTATATTTATTTATTTTATATTTATTTATTTTATATTTATTTATTTTATATTTATTTATTTTTATTTTATGCCTCTGCACACGCGGCCTAATCAGGTTTGACACACCTGTTCCCATCGGATCACCGAAATTAAGCAATGATGAGCCTGACCAGTACCAGATGGGTGACCATTTTGGAACTTTCAGGTGTTGTCTGTTCTCTTCGCTATCTCGGCATTGTTTGCTTCCCACTGAACCCAAACAATGCCGATTCAGGAGATCTGCGGTTGGGATTGCGCAATTCTTGCCTCACAATTACACGCGCAGCTGCCCCTACAGAGGTATCCTTGTCTTTCGAGACTGAACAAAGGCATTTAGATTTCATGCTTCTTTTCTAATTATATATTTTTTTAAATAGATACTTATATATTTTTTCTATTTATCTATCCATTCATTAAAATTATTTAAATTAAAATTATTTATTTAGATTATTGAAATTTCAAATTAAAACAAATTTAATAAAATTTATTAAGCATTAATTTATTCAACATTTAAATTTAAAAATTAAATAATAATATTATTATTACATTTTATATTATATATAATTAAATGTTATTGTATTTCATTTATATAATAAAAAATCAATAAAATTATTCAAATTTGAAATTTATCTATCATCATCATCATCATCATGACGAACTCCTTGCCCTGACCAATGTGACTCTTTCTCTCAAGACTTTCCTTTCTTCCATCAGCTGCCTCAGATCTTCAGGCTCACAGTTGGCGTCGTGTGCTATTTGTTAGATTTACGTGGATTTAGGTCGTCCTTTTCTTCTGGGTCCGTGTCGTGGGGTCCATAGTAATATATCACTCATCAATTCAGGCTAGCTCCTCAAACAGTGACCGGCAAATCGTAGGTATCTTCCCCTGATGGTATTATATATGGCAGGTATGTTACCGTAAAGTTGCTGCTTCGTTGGATGATTTTGCCAAGATATGTATAATACTGTTCGTAGCATACGAGTGTATGCGCCATCTAGTTTTCTGTTATTTATTTATTTTATAAATTTAAATATATATTTATTTAAATTATTTTCTATTTATCTGTTTATTATTTCTCTTATGTTTTTTTCCTATTTTTTCTTAAATTTTATTTTGTCACTCCAAACAAGACGTCTCTATCAACTGCGCCACGGGCCCCGAATTATTTCACACACACACACACACACACACACACACACACACACACACACACACACACACACACACACACACACACACACACAGTACGAAAATTTATAATAAGATATCTAATCCCATGGCTTCCTCTTTGTTCATGACTCTTGCTCTCACCCTCGCACTATCTATTTTTCTGTACTATATTCACCCTCGTAACCCAATCTCACCCTTTAGATACATTCAATGGTACAAGATATACCATAGGGTTATTACGCTGTAAATAGAGACAGTCCTAATCCCACTCCATTTCGCCTCGTTCTTTGTTTTAAATTCTCCCTCTTTTTTCATTTTTTCTACCCTCAATCCACATATCTATAAAAGTGAGAATGTGTTTGAAGACCATTCTTTACCTGTATACTCTACGAATTGTTTAACCCACTGGCGTAAAATTTAGTATATATGATATTCAGACATGTGAAAAAGATTTTAATTCGGGAAAAAGGGTAGCTAAGGGGTCAAAGCAGAAAAAAAAATGTTATTTGGAAATCATCTACTTTTTTGTTTGTTTGTCAACAGTTTCACGACGCTTGAAAACACTTGTTAAATACCGTGTCAACTTAGTTCAATGGTTATCGTATCGACTCTCTGTTTAAGGTTTGTGCTTCGATCTCAACTCGATTTTTTTTTTATTTGCAAGAAGTGACATTTTCATATATATATATATATATATATATATATATATATATATATATATATATATATATATATATATATATATATATATATATATATATATATATATATACTCCCGTACAGTTTCTTTCCCTTTTCTTTTACTTCATTAAAGAAAAAAGAATTTAACGTTACGTTTAATACCGGGCAACGTGGGTACATCATCTAGTTTTGTTTTTTTTATATATATTTTTATTCTTTTCTACACTCTCTCTTTCATTCACTTCTTCACTGCTTTCTTTTTCATTCTATCAAATTCTACTTCATTTTCTATATAACTCTTTTTCATGCATTTCTTACACCCATTCTCTTCATTTACTCTGTCTCTCAGTCAATTCTTAGCCTTTTTTCTAGCATCTTTCCTTTTTTTGTCCTATTAAATTGTATGCATCATCCCTTCATCTATCACTTTCTTTTCAATACTCTCTTTTCTTCCCCCTCTCTCTCTCTCTCTTTCTCGTAGATTTCTTTCAATTCTTTTTGAGTCTCCTTCTCCTACCCTCTCTTTTATCCAATCCTCTGCCGTTTTTCATCAGCATGTTTTTTCTTTTTTGTTCGACTAACTCCCCTTTTCTTCATTACTTTCTCCATCGCATTCTCTATTTTTCAATTTCTCTCTCTTTCTTTTTCTTTCTTTCTTTCTCTCTCTCTCTCTTTCTCTCTCTATCTCTCTCTCTGTTAGGCCCCTTTCCATCTTTTTTGACTCCCTCGTTTTCATCCAATCTGTCTCCCATGCAACCATTCTCCTCATCCTTTTTCCAAATTCTGCGTCTTCCCCTTTCTTCATCACTCTTTTCTCCACCCGCTTCTTTTTACTCTCGTAGTTTTTCTACTTTCTTTTGTTTTTGTATTTTACCCAACCAGACTCTTATTTACCTTTTCTCTTCTTACGTGATCATCCTATCTACTTTTTACTTTTATCTAACCATACGTCTTCCTCTTTTTCCATCATTCTTCCTCTCCTCCTCCAGCTCTTCCTCTTCCTCTCTTAATCACTCCCCGTCTCCCCTACCCCTTTCTACGAATCAACCTGCCAATCTCATCTCCGCTCTTCTCACATTTCCGCAACACCTCGCCATTTCATACAATTTGCGCTTGCAGTGTCAAGATGAACAGGGAGGGGGCTGCTGGGAAAATGTGGAGCGCCGGGGACGGCAGAGGGTAGGGATAACCGAGGTAACAAGATAACAGTAGAAAAAGATGAGGATGCGTTAAAGGAATGACAATATTAATTTAAAATGAAATTCTATAGTTTCTGTTTAACCACTTCTCAGGGATGTTGCAAGGGTTTAAAGTACTTCAATGCGCGAGCGAAACAAGGTCACGTGCACCTTGTCCCTGAAATATTTAGAGTGATGTATTCATATAGAATCGAAATATATTTATAGAAAGTAAGCTACATTAAAGGATCCATGTTACATTTCTGAATTATATCAAGCTTAATGCATTAACATGTATAACTTGAGTTACAAGTAACTCGTGTCCACGAGTTCGAATCGTGCGCTCGGTTATTTCAACAGTTATTTTCCCACTTAAGATCCTGCTTTCAAAAAACTTGAACAGGCCTGCTTTTGTGCTGCTTACGTTTCTGAATTTTGGAGATGGGGGTTGCTTTTGTTTTGATTCATTGGGCTATTATTCTTATCTTTGCTGTCATTTTCCAAACGTTTCGGTCGACCTTTATCAGGTGTATCTTGTCGAACTAGAAAATGAATTTCGAAGGGACTCCTTTGTTTACTTCACGAGGGTAGTAAGCTCTTGTTCCATCAACTTTGACCCCTTAACAACCAAATGTCTGACTGAAAACCGATCAAAAGATTTTCCAAATCTCAATATTTCTTATGTAAAATCTCGAGTCTGCAGACCGAAAATTGTCGCAATTTTATTTTTCTGTCGCTCACACTGAGACCCTTCAAGGTTCAGGAGAATATCACTCTTTACAATTAATTTTTCCAATAACTCTAACGATTGCGCTCAAGGCTTTTGTGCTGCTCGTAGTGACGGCAGACAAAACGAATAAAGACAAAAAAAGGCTACTATTTATATACTGACGATCTTGTGAAGTAACGAAATGCAAATGATATGGTGGCGGGTTGATTAAAAAACCTGTTATTAAAAGTCTGAGCAGATTTGAATTTTGGAATAGCAAGCTTCGAAAGCATTTTGTCAGATTTATAACCTCGGAAATTATAGTTTAAAGTACAGAATAGCTTACAGTCTATTTGGGAAAGTGCAGAATAGTTTACGATTTGTTATTCCACCAAAGATTATAATTTAATAGTTACAGTTAGTACTGTTAGCCTCTTCTCAGTTAAAGATAAATATTATAAGCCGTCTAACCAAAGCTAAAATATGTTTTGTCTACTGGCAGAGAGCATGATTTGTACAGCGGTGCAGCTCCGATCTCGCTCGTTGGACATTATGTTATTTCAAACACGATATAGGGTTCTTGGGATGTGTACACAACTGGTCAACTAGTAGATCGTCTGCAACAAAAAAACGCTCTTCATTAAACGGAAATGGAATCATGTTGTCTTTGTAAGGCGACAAATTTAACGTTGCACCTTGGATATTCATTCTTAGATATCAAATAACATAGTGTTGATTAAGAATTTAAAATATGACAGTAAAAAAAGTAAGATTAACATGCAAAAGACTATGAAGGACAGAGCAAACTAAATCAGAATGTAAAGTAACCAGGGTGCACATATGCAAGTTACATAAGAAATGTATATATAACCGATATAGTTTTTGTTTCTGTTTGTTTCTTTCCCTATCTATCTTTGACTTTCCTTATTCGCTACTTCTATCTCTTTCCTCATAATCCTTCCTCTCCCTCCCGTCGATTTTCTCTTTTATTCCTTATTTCCTTTCTTCGTTCTATGAATTGTTCAAATACGTTGCCTGGCCACGAGGGCAGAGTTAGACACAAGGCACATTTTTAAGTGAAAAAATCGAGCTCCTTATAGATAGGAACAAAAATAAAAAAATGTCTCAGTCATGAATGATTTCTACTCCACTGGCCGAGAACAGAAAAAGTGAAGTGTAGTATCAGAACAGATACTACAGTTTAATCTAAGCCCGAAGGCCGACGGAAAAGCTTGGCAGTTTCTTACTTTAATTGAAGGATTATATTTCTCATGAAATCGGAACTTTGATTAGTTGAGGAATCGTTGGCATTGTATTTTGTGTGACTATAAAAATGTACAATACTTTGCGTGTGGCTTCATTTGTAGAAGTGTCTTTTATACTTCCATTAAGGCCACCTGATGCATTGAGCACTGTTATATCATATAATAAAAATGATGTCCATTATATACATTTTTATAATATTAGAATATATGTATATACGAGGATTTTTTTAATTACATTTTCACCCCAAACAAAGCACATTGCCACTTTGGTGTAGAGGGCTACTATCAGGGGCAACAACTACTGGGGCACTATGTTGGGATTTGGACAGCAAGATGTCGGTTCACGTTACACTTGAACTTCTGCATGTCAGTACAGTTAGGGAAACAGGGACCTGGAATGGAATTCCAGAGTCTAGCGGTTCTGGATAAGAAACTACTGGAGTAGAAAGATCTTTTACATCTAGGGATCTCTACTGTGTGGGGGTGGGATTTAGCTGCCTGTCGGGTTTATCGAGGGTGTCTACGTCGTGGGGGCACAAGTGTGTGCGGTTCGCCAGAGAATTCACTATTAAAATACTTGTAGAACAGGAGGAATATTTCTTCGTCTCTATTAGATACGAGAGATTACGTAAAGTAAATTCAAGAAAAGTCTAATACTGCATCTACGTTGATATTTTAATTTGGGAGAATAATTATAATCCAGCAAAGGCTACTATTATATTTGAGTGATAAGTAATGATGCTTCGGCTTTAAAAAAACATGACTTACTCCAGTCATCATATAATGGAATGTTTGTTGCTGCAGTAATTGTTGTATTGATAATTAACGTTTGTATTCGCAAAATAACGTCTGTAATTTTATTTGTAAACAGATGGGGTGTTTGTCACTATCCTTCTATACCGGACCAATCAGTGTAACCAGGCCGTTTCCAGTCCATAAATGCAGAGGCTAACCATAAGCCACTGGGACTGTAAGCTTATCTTCGTCTAATGATAAACTTTTCAAAATGTAATCACACACTTGTAACTGGAATTATCGCTTTGGTGCAAAGCACGCACGGCTATCTCTTTGAGATGAACACCTCTTCCTCTGTAGTTTGGAAATTAGCATTTTTCCTCCTCTTCTATTGTCTGTTCTCTTCTTTTTTCTTTTTATTTCTCTTAATCCATATTTCTCTTGAATTTTCCTTCCTTTTCTCTCTTTTCCTCGTTGGACCTTTCTATCTTTCTATTTCTCACAATAAAGAAATGCTATTTATTAGTTAAAACAATTCGTCAATCTTCCTCTCTGGGTTATTCCTGGCTTGATACAAGCTACATGGCTTACGGCGACATCCTGTACACATCAAGCTAGACTGTTTGTCACTAAACATATCTATTTTACTTTGTTGAGAAATATTTTTACAATATCGCATTAAAAGCACATTCTATCATTTCCCCCCAAACTGGTTTCTCTCTAACCTTGTGACAAGCATTCGACTGTCACATTGAACGTGTAAGCAAAGCAATTTCATACGGCCCGGCGCATGCAACGACGTTGCATATTATCTAGCAAGTATAAGCGAGGGAGCTGGTGTGTCTCTCTTAAATTTAGTTCAATTTATTTCCATTTAATCATAAATAAATTAACTTAAATATTTACTTACTATTTATTTAGGTATTTACTTAACTTCCAAATTGAAAATTTTCTCATTGAAAAGGGACGGACGAAGTTTGTAGAACGAAGATGTGATAGACGTTTAGCCAACAGTTAAAAGTCAGTAATCTTTAAAAAAAAAAAAAAAGTTGGGAAGGTATTGAAACGAAGGATTCATTAAATTTTACAAATACCATTTTCAGTTCAAACTATATGATGACGTAAGTTAATGAAAATTGATAAACTAGTTAATAATTACAGTCTTCAAAATCGCTCGAATAATTTATTGGAAATCTGATTAAATCATTAAAATATCCAAATCGATATAAATATATATATATATATATATATATATATATATATATATATATATATATATTTAAAAACTTTAACTATTGCCCAGGTAACCTACATCTAAAATTTCAAATGTTTAGACACAAATTTGGCGGAGGAGTTTGGTAGAGTTTGAAATAGAAAACTCTTTCAACTTTGACCTGTTGGAATCCAAATTTTTGCCCGAAAACGAATTTAAAAGCTTGCTGCATACCTGAATACCTTGCTGCATACCTGAATACCTTGCTGCATACCTGAATACCTTTCTGTTTAGACGTAAAAATTGGATGAATAGTTTACTAGAGACAACAAAGATCAATTTTGTTTACTTTGACCCCTTGATAGCCAAACTGTCGGCCAAAAACCGATTAAAAAGTTTGCTTTATATCTGGATACAATTTATGTAAAGCTTCAAATGTTTAGACCCAAAATTGGCTGAGTAATTTGGTAGAGACCGCAGAGGTGTTTTTTTTTATTTTGACCACAATTTTAACCCCTTAAAATTTATTGTTTGGGCTCAAATAGAATTATTAAGTTTGATCCATGTCCAAAAAACCTTTATCTAAATTTTCAAGTGTTTAAAATTGGCGGAGGAGTTTGGTAGAATTCTCAAAGGTAAAATCGTTGAACTTTGACCCCTTAACAACCAAATGTCTGACTGAAAACCGGTCAAAAAGATTTTTCAAATCTCAATATTCCTTATGTAAAATCTCGAGTCTGCAGACCGAAAATTGACAGAGTAGTTTCGTAGGAAAATGTACACACACAGACACAGACACAGACAATTTCATTTTTATAGATATATAGATTCAATTACAGACATAAATAACTCGATGTAATGACTTTCTTCTAAACTCCTTACGAATTCAATGAACTACAGACACGGTACGGCAGTAGTAACCCCGTCTTCTGTCTGAGTGACATGTGCTGCGACCTAACCCTAGATGGTTAACTCTCCCAGGTACTAATTTTTTTATGCGATAAAATAGGAAGCAGCTTTGCTAAGGAATACCGACGCAACGAACTATGTGCTCTGTGTCGTTTTCTCTCGGACTGACGATTGCTCTTCTTTCAAATTGCGATCGTTTACCCTCACATGCATGATCTGATTTATTAGAGGGCCGGTTATTTTATTGTCCGTCTACCAACAAATCCGTTCAAAACAATTTCTGTAGAGCCAGAATACCCATCTTATGTTGTAAGACTTTTTCCATCCCACGGCATTGTCTCACATCTTGCTTTGGCGAGGACGAAAAAAATATAAGATGTTATGTTCGCACCTGCCGTAAATGATGTTCTAACCTAGAAGCAGGTTCTGTTGCGGCGGTCTCAAAACGTCTTCTGTCGAGCTTACACATAGATTGACTGGGTTTTGAGTTATATCACAAGACATTAATCTTATCTTTTATGAAGAAATGATTTATTGCTGAACAATTGGGGAAAAATATATAGGGTTTTATTGAGGTTTGTTTAAAGGCATACTGCTCTCTAAAGAAACGCGACTAGAGGGGATTAACGAGCATCGTTTTCGTTGTTTTCGTATTGGCTGATCAGCTATTTTCGCACTCAATCCGACTGGGATTTCTATTTTTGCTTTTCAGAGTCAGCGTCATCTTTATTATCTGCTTTTAATCCCATTTTCCAATTTTATGCCAACTGTTCTGTGAGAAGAAAGAAGTAAATAGCGCCTGAAACGTTAACCACGCATTAAATCTCGTTGCATCTTTCAAATGCTCTCAAAAAATGTTTACGTAAATTATTATGAGGCATATTTACCCCCGCACACACACAATTTATGAAGAAGCCATACATATATATATATATATATATATATATATATATATATATATGAATATATATATATATATATGAATATATATATATATGCATATATATACGTATATATATACACATATATATATATATATATATGCATGTATCAAAGGGGTATGTTTAAGGGCTATCACAATCATGTAGTTGTGGAAATGGTATATTTGTTAAAACAAATAACGATGACACTGTAGGAACTAAATCACTACCTTAAATTACGCACTGAACCTATTTTTGCCGCACGAAATGATAGATACGTTAATTTCCCAAATATTTTATCAAAATTTTTCTTCGTCAGAGTGTGGAGTAAGCGTAGACAGTTCTCGAACTTTGTTACATTCTGTGTTTGTATCGGTGTCGGGTATATTGTGTTAGCTTCGTGTCAGTCTCACAATGCGAATCGGCTCGCATATTTCTTCTACCAATATTCAGGTGTAAGGTTTTGAATTCGATAGGTTATAGGTGTTGTATAAAATTTAGGTAAATTTATTGATTTTATTTTTATTCTTCTAATTATTGGTTTCTATTACTATCGTTGTTGCAAGTTGTTTGTTATTGCTGGTTCATTTGTTAATGTGTATATGCGTTTAAATCTGAAAAGCTGCTGAGTTATATATATATATATATATATATATATATATATATATATATATATATAAATGTATATATATATATGCGTATGCATATACATATACAAATACATATACATATATATATGCATATGCATATGCATATACATATATACATATATATATATATATATATATTTTTATATATATATATATATATACACACAAGCATGGGTGCCCGGGGTTTCCCGGTTGTTTGGAGGTGTGTGTTGAACAAAAAAAAAGTGGTAGTAGGAAGGCATGCTCGAACTCGTATCGCAAAGGAGGAAAAGAACGGGGAAAAACGTGACGTCTTTGTTGTTACGACCAAAACGGAGATAACGTAGGTTTAAATTAAGGCTAAACAATAAAAAAGAAGGGATGATTTGAAAAATATCGGCGAAAAAAAGACCCCTCCCTGTAGAAAAGTACCAAGTTGAGGGTGAAGAAATTAATGTTTTAGACAATATTTCGGTATTTGTCGTCTGAAAGGTCGAGCTTCAAAACGATACTGATCTTGTGAAAATCTGTCGCCTTTGTCGAAGGTTTTAGGCAGACATGCAAACATACATACATACATTTATATATTGGTATTTCTTATTTTCAGCCCAATCCGATTAAAAAGCTTGCCCTTTCTCTGATTACCCTTTATGTAAAATTTCACATGTTTAGACCAGAAATTGGCTGAGTAATTTGGTAAAGACCGCAGGGGTCATTTTCTTTTTTAAAACTTTGACCCCTACTATGACCCCATAAAATGTATTGTTTCGAGCTCAAATCAAGTTATAAATTAGATCCATGCCCAAGAAATTTTTATCTAAAATTTCAAGTGTGTAGACCCAAAATTGTCGGAGGAGTTTGGTAGAGTTCTCAAAGGTCAAATCGTTGAACTTTGACCCCTTAACAGCCAAATTTTAGAAATATTTTTCAAAATCTCAGTACACACACACACACACACACACACACATATATATATATATATATATATATATATATATATATATATATATATATATATATCCATGGTGCCCCCTCCCCCCAAAAAAAACAAAAGGTACACGGAGGCCAGCTAGAATATATGCTGTAGAACGAAGAAAAAATATCAAAGACGCTAATGTTTTGATGTGATGTTTTGAATATATTAAACTAGTTTAATATATTCAAGTTCATTTCATTCGGACAAAACACTAAGAAACGGGGCCTAATTAGAGTTGGGCCCCGTTTTTTTGGGGTCACCCTGTATATATATTACGCTCGAACAAGCAATATTGCCACTTGGTCTTAAGGGGATACTATTTGGCATCATGCCTACAGGGAACTTATGCAAGGAAATAAGCAATAGGTTTGTTCATTATATTTATATTTTTGCGTGTTACTACAGGAAAAAAAAACAAAAACAAAAACAAAAAAAACGGGGAGGGAATTCAAAGATCTAGCAGTCCGTGTGAATTCGAATCGAAGGCTTTTATAGGAATCGAAGGATACATAGGAACGTTTGCAATAAAAAGGGTGGTATTTTGCTGCTAGACGTTTTTCAGCCGATGAGAAGATAAAAACAACCTGAGTTCATCGGAGCACATTTAGTTAAAGTTCTTGTAACAAAGATGAAAAAGTGCGTCGATGGGACAGAGGTTGGATCTTAGTTAAGAGTGCGAGATCTATTAGATTGGATTCTGTTTAAGAGAGAGAAACTAGTGATGGATTCACCAGCCCAAATTTGGCAAAAATAATCATTGCATGGCAAATGATGGTTTGTATTGATGTGGGGTAGTTCTGGCGAATCCAGTTGATGAATGTTATGCCGAGAAGTGTAAAGGATAAGCTTTTATGTTGGCCGTTATTAGTCATAGTTATTAATAGTTTTGAAGGTTATTAATAGTCTTGAAGGTTATCAATAGTCTTGAAGGCTATCAATAGTCTTGAAGGTTATTAATAGTATTGAATATTATTAATAGTCTTGAAGGTTATTAATAGTCTTGAAGGTTATTAATAGTCTTGAAGGTTATTAATAGTATTGAAGGTTATTAATAGTATTGAAGGGTTCGTGTAATTGTTAAAGGAAATAGCTTAATCTTAGTAGTATTACATGTTAACATTTGTGTGGGAATAAATCAGAATATATTGCCGTGAGAGTTGTGCGGTTTAAAAAATGTGGTTCTCAACAACCCCTAGTATTTTATCTCAAGTTGATTATAGTTTGCGAATCATCGCCACTATAATGTTATAATACTTATATATTGTAGTATATAAGTTTTAAAACCGTCGTCCTCAGTGCTGTGCTATATAGGTTTGGTATTCTCATCTCTTATTTTGTTACCTTGCAGGACCTATAATGATTAACATCGTGGTATATTTACAAAATTATACGTACAGAAGTACAAATTAGTATGTAATAGAAAATTTGCGTCCGATACTGTGGTATAGCTGCCAGTAATGGTTGCAACCATGGTCGTATTTACCTCCTTACTAATGCAAAGAAATTTGGCATACGGCCAGAATGTAAGTAAAATCAAACCAGTGCCCATAAAGAAAAAGACATTTTGGCATCCTAAAATAAGACGTGGTACATATTCTACATTCCCAAGTTGGTGCACCTTAAGCAATTAGCGATGAATTAACCACATTATAACGAAGAGAAACAAGACCTGGGGCCGTATATCTCCTAAGTTTACGCAGCATACTAACTGAGCACGACAGATGAATTGCCACTGAAATGCCCACTTCCTGCTATGATCGAATTCTTGACTTGTATGTATGCCACTAAGGACGGCAAATCATTTGCCGCGAAGACTTCTAAGATACTTAATCGTAACTCTATCCATAATGTCTACACAGTCTATCTATATTCGAAATAGGATTTATCAATATAACACAAGTACAACATACTTTCTAAATTGTTTTTTTTCTTTTTCAGACACTCGTGTTGGTCCTATGTATGTTGTTAGGGTAGGTATAAGTACATTACTTGCGTCGAAGTACATTCCGTGGAAGGTTGGTTGTTTTTGTTTTACGGCATATCAACCCTTTTCGGGTTATTTAATGCCGAATTCAAAGATTTTGAAAAATTTTTTTTTTAATAGAATATATTTGTTGTTTTCACGTTAGTTTCTATTTAACCCATAGTTGGGACCCTAACAGGTACTACCACTCCGAGTCAGAGTGGACCTGGGAGCAATGTTAATTAAAGGGTGGCTCCACACTCCCCAAAGCCCACAAGCTGGGGCCTCACCACTGGATATAGTTTAAGGTCATATCCAGGACCCCCATTGAGGGACTTTTACCCTCTGCGGGGGGGGGGCAGTCGGCGTATTCTAATGCCCCACAGACAGGGCCTCCGTGGAAGGAATAAAAAACAAGTGAGGCATACATGGCCCTCCGTGAGTTCACAGTGAATGCGGCATAAAAAAGTGACTAGGTCCAGCATTGCCTTTCTCCGCCATTTAACATCAAAAGTCCTCAGGGACGTCAAATCCTGGTGAAAATGAAAAAAAAAAACGGTGAAGTTTTAGGCTTTAACATATGTAAATTTGAGTTCTGTTCCTTGCAAAAACAGAAATGACTAAGTTCATGACCCCCCCCATTTAGCCCCAAATGTCCCCAAGGCCTCAACATATTTAAATTTGGGTTCAGCACCGTGCAAAACTGCTAAATAGACATACGGAGAAAATTTTGGACAAATATGGTAAAATAGTCCCCAAAATGAAGTGTTTTTATTGGCCTTTAAAGAGCCCCTGTGGCACACCCAAGAGTTATCGCAGTTATTGTCGGGGGATCAATAAGAACCGAGATGCAATATTGGAGTTATGAAAGGGACTAAAGCCTATTTAATTATACGAAAACTATTAAGTAAGAGGTCTTTTGCACCCTGCCGAAAAGGAAGAGGTACATGTGGCAATAATATTCTATGCATTACATGATGAAATATTCGCAATTGTGCGAAAACAATAAATGAAGAGTTCCTTCTTTGCAGCAAACTTTGAATTAATTTCTAATGTATTTATTTCAAGTTATATTGTTGAATAAGTCTTAAAAACAACGTGGGCTAATAGCTAAATCATGTATAAACCCATGTTGCGAAACGCATATTTATAGTATATATATATATATATATATATATATATATATATATGTATGTATTTATATGTGTGTATATATATATATGTGTGTGTATATATATGTATATATATGTATTTGTGTGTGTGCGTATCTTCTACATGTGTGTATATGTATGTGTTTTTTTATATATATTTGTATTTGGTTACGTATCTTCTACATGTATATTTGTGTGTGTGTTTTTCTGTGTGTATGTGTTTTATTCACTTATTATAAATATCTCCCTAATAATTTTATGAATTTTATTATTTGATTAACTTACTGATATTCTTACCTATTTCTATATTAGTAAAATAAACTTGTAACTTATAATTCATTAATTTATATTTTTCTCTTTCTCTCTTTCCTTCAACTACAACGCCTGAAAATTTAAAAATTATTTATAAAATATTTTTCAATTCCCCCCCCTCCCAGCTAATTTATATTAATATGTATATATATGTATGTATATGTATATGTATATATATATGTATGTGTAAGTGTTTGCATCTGGATGTATGTGTATTTGCATATATGTTTATATATGTATATATGCGTGTATTTTTACGTATCTGTGTATGTGTACATATATATATATGTGTTTGTATGTGTATGTTTGTGTATATATGTATATATATATATATATATATATGTATGTGTGATCACGCATGTGCTTTTCCCCCATTTACGTATGTGCATTTGCTGTACATATTTATGCGTGTGCTTATATTTGTGTGTTACTTATTAAAAAGATTTTTTTTTCTATTATTTAAGTTACTTACTTAAGCTTTCACCTATTTTATTTTATTTCACTAAAATAAACCTGTAACGTATAATTTCTACCTGCCCGGCTAATTTATTTATATATATATTATATTTAATTATATATATCATTACACTATCAAAATAAACCTGTAAAGTATAATTCATTAACTTATTTTTCCTTTTCTTTTTCTTTCCATTTTATAAACAATAAATATCTTTCAATCTCTCCCCGCCCGGCTAAATTACTTTAAACCCCATTTTCAACCCGTTCCTTCACCTATTTTATTTTATTTTATCAAAATAAACCTGTAACGTATTATTTCTACCTGCCCGGCTAATTTATTTATTATATTTAATTATATATATCATTACACTATTAAAATAAACCTGTAAAGTATAATTCATTAACTTACTTTTCCTTTTCTTTTTCTTTCCATTTTATAAACAATAAATATCTTTCAATCTCTCCCCGCCCGGCTAAATTACTTTAAACCCCATTTTCAACCCGTTCCTTCACTAACATTAACTCTCCAACCTGTTGCCATGGTGATCCTTTAAATTAACTGTTACTTATGCCGTTATCAACAAAAGTAGCGTCTTTTAAGTTTAAACCGTTAAAAAACACGTATATAAGAATTTACACATAATTAATATTTAATTATAAACCCCTCTCTTTTTTTAATACACTCCTACTACTTTAAACTCCAACGTCCTCTCCCCACCACTCCCCCTTCTTTTCTAACTCCCCTTTATCTACGATCTTTCCATTTTTATTTGACTTTATAACTTAGTCCATCTATGAATTCTGATGATGCTAGTTGGATTTTTCCTCTCTTTGAGGATTTTCCTCTAGTTGAAACAATTTGTAAACTCATTCTGGACTCACAGTAATAAATTTCCTATATATATATATATATATATATATATATATATATATATATATATATATAAAGTAAGAATGTGTGTGCGTGTTCGTGATAAGACAACTCTCAATCTATATACTCCCCATATTTTTGATTTACTGGCTTGAAATTTATTATATAGGGTATTCAGAGATTTGGAAAATATTAAATTCGTTTTCACCTAAAAAGGGCTGGTAAGTAGACAAAATTGAAAACTGGTACATTGGATTTTTATCTGTATATCTACTGTTTCACGAACGCTTCACATGACACATTCATTATCTTAAGAATAAATAGGTCTGAAAATATTTTTAAACATCGTGTCAACGCATCAAGTGACCCACGGTTATGATCTTTGGTATGCTTTCAAGTAAGGGCAATGTCATGCACTCTCATATCTTCTAAGTCGGCTTGAAAGTTAACACCAAAGTGTACCTGGATGTGCTTAAGAGTGTGGGGATTCCGTGGTGCAACTAAGAGGCCGCTGCCTGACCCTGACCATTGCAGCTGGCCAACAAGTCCAAAGAGACCCAGGCTTGGTTTTAGAAAAAGTGCTACAAATTTGTACCTTTCTTTCTCATATATATATATATATATATATATATATATATATATATATATATATATATATATAATTACATTTTCACTCTAAACAAGGCATGTTGCCACTTTGATGTAGGGGGCTACTATAAGGGAACTAAGTTGCAGGGGTACTATGTAGAGAGATTAGCAGCGAGATGTTTGTTAACGTTACACTTGAACTTCTGCGTGTCAGTACAGTTGAGGAAGCAGGAAACTGGAAGAGAATTCCAACGTCCTGCAGTTTTAGGGAATAAGCAATTAGAGTAAAAGGCTTTCTTATAACTAGGGATCTCAACTGTATAGGGATGGGACTTCGCTGCTTGACGGGTTTGTCGGGGGTATTTTCGTCGAGATGGAACAAGAGCTTGTAGTTCGTCAGAGCATCCACCATTAAAATACTTGTAGAACAGGCAGAGGAATGTAACATTTCGTCGGTGGGACAGGGGCTGATGTTTAGATAACAGTTCGCGACCTATTAGGTAGGCGACTCTCTTTTGGACCCTGTTCATGAGCGAGAGACTAGTAGCAGATGCACCAGCCAAAATGTGACAGCAGCACTCCATACACGGGCGCTTGGCAGCTTTGTAGAGGTACAGGATACTTTCAGGCGTAAGTAACTTTCTAGTAAGATAGAGAGAGCCCACTTTCTTTGCAGCAGCCTTAGCAATAATCTCGATGTATCTATTCTAACTCATGCTTCCCGTGAACGTTAAGCTAAGGAGCTTGAACGAAGTGCTCTCAAGTAAAGTATCTCTAGCCATAGATATTTGTGGCTGGTAAGGGTCCATGTGATTATCAAAACATACGAGCATTGTCTTGACAGCGTTGAACGTTACCATCAATTTTTGACCCCATTCCACTACATACTGAACGTCTTCCTCTAATGTTTTGGCCATTGCCTTAGATATGTGCTCATTAGTTTTCCCCATGTTCCTGGCATAGAGCGTAGTGTCGTCGGCAAATATACCCATCTCAGAGACAATTTTATCAAGTAAGTCATTTATGAATATCAGAAATAACAAAGGTCCAAGGATCGATCCCTGTGGCACACCCGCATTTATATCAAATTTTTTGGACATGCGCCCATCGAGGACAAGCTTAATTCTTCTCTCATTAAAGAAGGATCTAATCATGCTAAGTATTCGTCCAGTAATACCATAGTATTTTATTTTCATCAGAGGACCTGTCAAAAGCCTGAGATACATCAAGGGCTACTGCCGTCCCCTCCTCTGCTTTATCCAGTGCTTGGTATAAACGTTCTGAGGTTACAGTTATCTGGAGTAGAACGGGCTTGCCTAAATCTATATTGGTGATCTGACAGAAGTTTAGCTGCTGCAAGGTGTTTGGCTAGAGCTTTATCAATTAAGGACTCAAATATTTTGGCGAAAAGAGGGAGGAGGCTAATTAGGCGATAATTTAATGGGCAACTTCTTTCACCAGAGTTTTTGTAAACTGGTACCACAGAAGCAGTTTTCCAGCAGCCAGGAAAGCAAGATTCGTTAAGGCATTTGTTAAAGAGTTTACAGAGAACAGGAGCGACTTCAGCGGAATTTTTTTAATAGCGCAGCCGGTATGAGGTCAGGTCCACATGCTTTTTAGGTGTCTAGGTTTTGTATAATATCATGTACTTTGGAGGGCGTGATAGTTAGATCATCTAGCGTGGTTTCTCTCTGTAGAGGAAAATCAGGGAGGGAATGGCTTGCTGGGTCCAAGGTAGAGTTTAAGGCAAACATGTCGAGGAAGCATGTTGGCTTTCTCAGTTGCTATGCAAACAACCTCGTAATTGTTTGATAGTTGAGGTATTGTTGAATGTCCATTATTTACTACGCTATTGTAGATTTTCCAGAAATCACGAGTTCCTAATTTTTGCGCTTCAATGTGTTACGTGGTTGTTTCAGTATATTTACTCTTAGCTATTGCTACTTCTTTCTTGCACTTATTTCTAGCTTCTATATACTTTTGTCTGTTTGTACGGGACTTATGTCGGATAAATCTGCGGTATGTACGTTGCCTCTGAGAAATGGCAGCTGCGAAAGTAGAAGTAAACCATTGAGGAGAGTGAGTCTTACTGAAGAACTTCCGTGTAGGAACATGTGCATCAATTGCTGCCTTGAACCATTCAGTGGTCTCATTTGCGCACAGTTCTGCTGAAAGAGAAAATACATTTCCCCATGAAGCGTTTCTGATGTGATTTCTAATGGCATCCCAGTCAGCCTTATTGTAGAACTTTGTCGTTTTGAGCAACAGCTCTTCAACTTACAGTCGGAAGTTTAGAGTAATGGCAATCATTTTCACAGTGTGATCAGGATTCCCGGGTTGGCAATGAGCATTTGTTACACAATCATCATGGACTGTTGTCAGCAATAGATAGAAAAGTGAGGCGATCTGAGAGACGGGTTGGGAATGTTACTTTCTGTGCCAGAGAATGGGATATAGCAAAGTTATGGATGACGATACCAGCTGTGTCAGTGTAGTTAGAGAAGCCAAGCCAATATCTGTGGGGGGGGGCATAAAAGTCTCCAAATACATGTATTTGGGCGCTAGTGTCAAGGGAGAGTGCTACATCTATGCTGTCAGAGACATGATAGTACAGTCCTGGGTGGAGGGACAACGATAAAGCAAATACAGGTAGCTAACGCTATGTTGTAAAGTTAGTTTAAAGCACATGAAGGGCTGATCATCTGACTCTAGTTTAGATTCCCTAGACAGGGAGAGGGTTTTACGAATATAGACTCCAAGTCCGTGCATGTGCGTATCAGAATCCTTACGACAAAGTGGAAGATAACCAGACATGTTAAAGATGTTAGGTGGGATGGAGGAGTGAAAGTTACTTTCACTTAGTGCTAATATATGCGGGGAGTTTTCTAGGAGAAATGATTCTACATCATCTAAGTTAGTTTTAAGTCCTCGGATATTTGTAAATGCACGCCTCAAGGGAGGAGGCGAATTGTTGGAGTGTGTGTCTGGTTTGAACTTTTTTTTGGATTGAGCTGCCATTTCATTTAATTTCGTAGTTTAATATCTATCTATCTATCTATCTATCTATCTATCTATCTCTCTCTCTTTCTCTCTCTCCCTCTCTCTCTCTCTCTCTCTCTCTCTCTCTCTCTCTCTCTATATATATATATATATATATATATATATATATATATATATATGTTGTTTGTTTTGGTTTTAACGACATGTTTTGCATGAATTCAATTATTTACGAAAGTGTATTTTTACCTAAATGCGAGTTGGGAACAATTTTCCCTTTAACCAATATGTGTGTGTGTGTGTGTGTGTGTGTGTGTGTGTGTGTGTGTGTGTGTGTGTGTGTGTGTGTGGTATCACTAAAGTATAGAGAAAAAAATTAAAACTTCATTGTTTGATTTTCAGTCAATCTTATTTCTAGAATACTTGGACTACTGCACTATCCGCAAAAAACAATTTCCATAATTTAAGCTGCGTTGAAAATTTTCCAGCCTGACTAATTATATTGAACTGGATTTACTTTAAGATTTGATTATTTCTAAAGAATTTTTTTCGCCTTTCGGATTACCTTTGGAAGAATCTTCATGGAATCTGCAATGTTATGCCCGGTTTGTTTTTATTATTTTTTTACATTAACTACATTTTTTTTTCACTCGCTGTTTTTAAAGGACATGTACATCTTTGCAGTTTATGACTATATAAATTGCAGAATCATTTAATGCAATAACCGGCAAATTCTACATTGCTACACATATAAGTTGCTGATTTCTTTCTGTCCTCCGATGAAAGGATTAACGAGAATATACTTTTTTTGAAACTCCCCGGAATAAGGACTTTGTAAATTGTTTTTGGAGTATTCAATCGAACAATATATTTGATTGTAAATTTCAACTTACAGTTTTAATTTTTTTCTGCTAGAATAAGCTCTACTCTCTACTGTGTATTGAGCTTTTTTATTTGAGCGGGATTAAAATATCTATATAAATACTGGTATTTATATTAGATTGAAGTTTACCATTGCTTATATCAGATAAACACGGCATCTTTTTTGATTTCATTATATATATATATATATATATATATATATATATATGCGCATAAGCCTGAAGAATCCTAGAGTGGATGAAACGCGGAATATTCAGTGTAGATTAATCGCCATATGCATTTTATAACTTACTAACTAGCTCTACCTACGTATTGAGCACTTTTGAAGTAAATACTTAAAGTTTACGCATAAATCTATACTTTCGTATATTAATTTTATGTGAGTAAATTAAGTAGTTATATATATATATATTTATATATATATATATATATATATATATATATATATATATACTTCATCAATTGTCGTACCGAATAACCCGTGATGTGTGAATTTTTTTCTAAACGTCTTTCACCATTTTCAAAACAGTTAGTGGTATTATTTTTTCTCTTTCTGTCTGTTCATTTCACAACACATTTCTTTTAATTCACTTATGTGTTCATACATTTGTGTAAAGATAGATATCAACACTTGTACTTAAGAGCTTATTATAAAATGCGTAGATAAATATACACCTATATCAATACCGATTCACACGTCTATATTTATATTAATGGAAATTCGATGACCTATATATACATATCGTTTTGTACTTAGAGACAAAAACATACACAGACTTGTACACAGACACACACATTTATATACGCATTATTGAATTATTGCATTTCAATAGATATACCTATTTATTTATATTTTTAGAATGAATGCAAGTTACTTCATTATATAGTTATGTACAATAAAGTTAGAGCATATATGCCTGGCTATTAAGAAAATCGCATGTATATTTCGTGAGGAATTGTAAAGTGACGTGAGGTAATTGCTATAAGTATATTTTCATACGTTACTATTAAGATCTAATCACGTATTGAGCAATAGAGAATCAATATTGAAGCATAATATATGGTGCTTGCACAGTTTAGTCAAGACATTAAAAAATGAAAATATCGAAAAAAATTGTACGTATCCGTTATGGAATGAAGTTCTCCGAAAAAAAGCCACTCAATGTCATCAAGTAATTATTTTTTACAACGATAAAACAACTTGTTATGATACCGAGGAAAAGGTTCGATTTTTAGGAAGGACAGCTAGTATTAAAGATGGGGAGGGAGTGTCGGCACTTTAAAACTGAGTTATCTCCCCGTGGCATGTTCAAAAAATTAAAATATTTCTATCTTCAATGCGCTGTCATAAAAGTCATAAAAACGTGTTTTTTTTTTTTACCGCTGTAAAAAAAAAGAAAAAAAAAATTAAAAGAAAAAAAAACGCGATCAAATTAAGAAAACAAATTCCGGGGACCTTCAATCCAAAACATATACGAACAATATAACTTTCTTTCGGTGTTTTCAGTTTTTAATGTCTTGATTAAACTGTACAAGTGCCTTATATATCATATAATCATATAACTAGCGGAATCCGTGGAAAGTCCACAGTGGCATCTTTCATATGTAGTATATTGCTACTGGACGGCTACCGTGAATTGAAACCATGCGATATTATTGTAGCCCTCTGGTTAAAACTGTACAAATATTTATTTAAGTAATCTGATTAATGTAGTGTAAGAATATATCTGGTTATTACAGATTATATTAAATATCATTATAGGAGTATATGACATATTTCCATTATATAGACACCCGACGCAAACGGAAACCCAACGATATCATTATACTATCTAGGCAGAAGAGATACTACCCTTGAATCCTAGCCAGAAGAACAAGAAGGTATATTTTAGTTTTGCGTACAGCCCCAAAATGACATCATTTTTTTTAAACAAAATGTTTAAAGAAATTTCCTCTGTAGAGCATTTAAAGTAATATTAGCGTGAAAGTAGGATGTAGATTAATGAAACAGATAAAAATGAAATGTGGAACAATGAAACAGATGGGATGGGGAAAAATAAAAAAAATGGATTCACGTGAGAGTGTATTGCCATGGTGGTAGTTGAGACCAAAATCAGGTGTATCCGGGGAAGTGGTAGAAATAAAATATCCACATTTATAGTAGTCCAAAAGTGCATTATTGGCGATTATAGATGGTCCAAAGAATAAATATATTAGCACATATGAAGAGGTCTAGCTTGCGAAGATATGCAAAAGGGAAGTGATAAATGTGAAATATTATCACGCGGTGAATCGAGTTCATTCAAAAGTGAGGAAGGGTATTGGCTTCACTTCAAGGCAGTTCAAACACTGTGTAGTAAGGATTAAATGATGATCTGGTTGCCAGAACAACCTATCTCTGCAAAAAGGTTAATTAAGGAAGTGAGGGGGGCGAAGTCGAGTAGGAGAGATGGTATAGTTTGGTGAGATTATTGGCTGTATTAACGTGAGTTGAGCATAAATATTTATCAATGTTTTTTTAAAAAAAATGTGGGCTAAAAGATTATTGCGAGGAATAATATTTCTTGGAGATTAGAGGATTTTTATTAAGAGTATTCATAGACTGTGGGGATTAAGAAAAGAATAAATGGTAATTACAGGGAGAAGCAAGTGGCTCGCGTTTACGGACTTTGTCATGGTGAAACCAATAGAAAGGTCAGAATAAATGGAAAGAATTACGTCGATTTTCCGTGAAAATGTATGTATACCTATGCATAAGTATATCCAAAGCCCACATGTATAGAAGCATTAGAGCGCAAATGCACGTCAGAGCATAGATGGTCAGTAAACAGATGATAAATACATGTCCACATGCATAAGTCCGCGAGGATGGAATGAGGGGGGTCAGCCAATCAAAGGAATGAGGGGGAAAAGGATGAGAAATACAATATTATTAAAGATAGGAAATGGGATTTAAATGCAATAAAAGTAATTTCAAATCAACCATATTTAAATTTGGTATTATATCTGCAAAAAGAGACTAGTTCGCTTTTAGAGATTATTATATTCTTGCTTTTGGGGTGTAATTATTCTTATAGCTTCAGATGTGCAGACGTGACATTGCTTAGAGCATTGCGTGTAAGACTTAACTTGTTTAGGATAGTCCATTTAATTGAATAAGGTGTTTTATTAAATTAAAGTGTTTTAATTAAAATATGTAGAGAAGTTAATTGCTTATTATTAGGTTTTTCGTTGTTAAAGGAGGAATTGTGATTAGAAATTCTGGTCTTAATAAGAGTTTAGGTGGCGCCGATATAGGTGTGTATTTTACAAAATGCTCGAAGCCTATTATTGGTTTGGTAATTTGTATTGGGGTTTGAAGTGTTTGGATGGTCTGGATTTTGTTCATTGACGTGAGTGTGAGTCAGAATGCTATTCGGGGGTTATCAATGTTATTAGTGTTGGGATGATTGTGAGGAGAATCATTATTATTATTGTTACTACTACTACTACTACTGCTACTACTACTACTACTACTATTTGTACTGGAGTAGTAAGTCGCCTGAGTGTTCAGCTTGTTTATTTGATCAGTGATTCTATCAAAAAGGACAGGGAGGAAGGGAAGATGTCGACAGAATATTAGAGTCGCATCTGTTATTGGGCAAGAATATATAACATCCCTATGAATGGATTATTGTTATTAATTATATCTTGTAGTTGTAAGTTGTTTATTATGGGTCATGTTGTGGGTAATCACGAATCTCAGGCAGGGGTGAGATGGTTGTGTTTACTTTTTCCTTTGTAACCAGAATTCCTTAGAGCATTGTCAAAAAGGCTGACATGTTGGTTAAAAGATTTTTTATCAAAGGAACGGGCAGATATTTTTTTCAAGACTTTATAATTATATATATATATATATATATATATATATATATACATATATTCACACATTTATATATATATATATATATATATATATATATATATATATATATATATATATATATATATATACCCGTAAGCAAAAAAAAAGGGGGCTAAACAAATTTTATACATTTTATTGCACTAAAAGCTATACTGAACAAAAAACAATTGAACAAGGAAACTTAAACAGGACTAATAGCACAGAACAAGACATTTACTTTAATAAATGCTTAGGATGGAATCGCGTTCTCTTTTGATTTCTTTAAAAGTTCAATCATTTTTGACGTGCTCTCAATCAAAGTAAAACACTGTGAAAAGGAGATGCTATTCCCATTCGCTTTGTCCAGCTTCCCACAGTTTGTCATTGTTCTCTAAAGTTCTTCTATCCAATGCCTGAGATGTTATGGACTAAATAATCTCGATTGGGTTTAAATCGGGGGTTTTACCTGGCCAACATATCACATTAATTGAATTATCAGAAAACCATTTTTGTGACTTTAGCAGCGTGTGCAGGGGCATTACTGTGTTGAAAAATAATGCTGTGAGATATTCCTAGCTTCTGGATACTTTGTAACTGTCCTGTTTCTAATATTCGAATGTATTCCTTTGCATTGATTGACTTTTCGCATCTAATAAGTTCCCCAGCTCCTGTTGCATTAAAAGGTCCCCTGTACTATTATCTCTCCATTTCTTTGCGTTTCACCGTCGTTTTTATGCAAGTTGGTGAAAATCTTACTCTAGTTCTTCAGGAACATCGGGAGCATTAATAACAAGACAAAATCTTGATTCATCTGACCAGAAAACATTTCTGTATCGTTATTGCCATAATACGAGAAAAATCTCTTTCTATCATTGACGTTGTTCCTAGATAAAAAAGGCTTCTTTGCACACCTTTTAGAAGAAAATTCCATTTCTTTCATTCGTCTTGATATTGTATATCTAGAAAGAGAATTTTCAGCCCCTGTTTTGAATTCTTTGCTATGGTCAACATAAGTTTTGTTTCAATCCTTCAAAATGGTTAATTTAAGCATGTGGTCGTCCATTAAAGTGAATTCTCTAGGACAACCAGCTCCAGATTTCCCTTTTACAAAGAATTCGAATTCGAACATTTCACCAATTCGCTTCACTAGAGAAAGAGATGTTTTCACATTATCTTTTCTTAAAATATAAAAAAATCTGCTTGTAAGTCATTTCGAACTGCCTTAATCCTGCAATTCGTTGTTTTATATCCTCGTCAAGATGCCGTCTTACCATATTTAGGATTAATATTTTCACTTAGTATTATATGCTATAATAACAATAATCTGCAAAATAGAAATTTTCAGATAAAATTAACAAAAGTTCATAGAAAAATATTGAAAAATCGATTTCTTCCTTTTTTCCCTCTTGGCCCATATTGTTTTGCTCATAAGTGTGTGTATATATATATATATATATATATATATATATATATATATATATATATATATATATATATATATATTTATGTATATATATGTATATATATATATATATATATATTAGACCTAATCATGGCCATAATTATATATATAATGATATATATAATTATATATATAACTTTATATATGTATGCATATTATATATATATATATATATATATATATATATATATATATATATATATATATATCCTGTCTGTTTAAATGCATGCGTGCATGTATGCATGCCTGTATGTCTGTCTTAAGTTTCCGACAGAGGCGACGAATTTTCACGAAATAGGTATCATTTTGAACATCGACATTTCAGATGACAAATGTCGACGAATTGGCTAAAAACATTAATATTTTAACTCTTAACTGTGCAGTTTTATACATGGAGGGTCGGTTTTTCTTATCTAAAATCGCCATTTTCCCTTTTTCTTTTGCTCAACCAACACCCTTACACAAAATTCCCTTCTTTTCTCCTTCGCGTCACTGGTTCTAACCCGCCTGCCTACTACAATCTTGGGGGGGGGGCTCAACACACACACTTCCAAACACCCGGGCGACGCCGGACACCCAGGCTAGTATGTTATAAAATAATTTTGTTTTCAAAGTATAAATCTTTTAACAAGCATAACTTATCAATAAAAAGGAGAGACAACCAATAATATTAAATGAAAGATGAGGAATAAAATGTAACTTCATTATATCATCAAAACAATAAGGAAAAGTGTAGGTGAAATTAAAAATACACTTTTTACGCCATGGCATTTCGAAGCTAAATGCTTCCTATTTGTTTCTTTTTTCAGGTCGTTTCATAGTTTTTTTTGTCTATTTTATTTATCTATTAATGTATGTACCAGCGGGGGTGCCCGGCGTTGCCCGGGATCTTGTAGGTGTGCGCGTTTGGGGGGGGGGGTGAAGAAGAACCAAAAGGAAACTTAACCCTGTTTAAATATAAAAAAACAGCGATTTTAAAAATGGAAAAAAAGGGCTTGAACATGGAGCCTTGGGGCCCATAGGCTGAGCCTGAACATCTGAGTTACAGCGACAGTCAATGTAAGAGCGATTAAAAAGTGAATGTCAAACATCGCAGTTTTTAATAAGGTCAAATCGTTTTATTGAGGGATAGTTAACGGTGACGTTTACACCCTGTTCGAATCCAGTTTCGCGTTTCTTATACAAAAAAGACGAATCTGCACGCGCCGATCCAAAAATGTCGAATATTTAACGTTTCAAAGTCGGGCACTTTAAATAGAGAGGCGACGATCGTAGTTAAGTCGGAGATATTATCATTTAAACGTGATATAAAAAGTTTTAAAAATAAGCGACGGCCTCGAGAATCCGCCGAAAAAAAGTCTTTCTCAGACATACACAAAACGCGAACATACATACATACATACATACACACATTTTCGCTTTTATATATCCTATTTACAGTTTCTATTTCTTTCCCTTTTATCTCAACTTTTTTTCTATCTTCCCCATTTTTCCTTTCTATTTTACTATTGATTCTTCTTTAATGGTCCCAATTATTTCATACTGACCTATATTATTTTAAATATTACCTACATATATAATATCCTTCCGATTAATCCTTATATATTGTACCTAATTTGCCATTTAATCCTTATCTTTAAATCTAATTTCATTTCTAAATATTATTAGGTAAGTGTTTTTCTATAGTTTAATTCTGTATAATTCTGACGTTCTTCTCTTCTGCTCAGAAGCATTTAGTTTTGAAATATGGCTACCGAAGCATTTTACTTAATTTTCTCTTTAGCATTTTTTTTATTGTTCTGATTATATAGATTATATAATAAAATTATATATAACGATTTTCCCTATTTTGTATGTAACTAGCAGGGGTGCCCGGCGTTGCTCGGGTGTTTGGAGGTGTATGCTGTGCAAAAAAAAGCAAAAAAACAAAAAAATGGTTATTTTTTTTTAAACTTTGACCCCTATTATGACCCCTTAAAATTTATTGTTTCCGGCTCAAATCACTTTATTAAGTTAGATCCATGTTCAAGGAACCTAAATCCAAAATTTCAAGTGTCTAGACCCAAAATTGTCGGAGTTTGGTAGAGTTCTTAAAGGTCAAATCGTTGAAATTTGACGCCTTAACAGCCAAATTTCTGGCTGACACCCGTAACATCGATTTTCCCAAATCTCAGTACCCGGTATTTCAAATTTCGAGTCCATAGACTAAAAATTGACAGAGTTATTGCGTAGGGAAATGTACACAGACAGACAGACACACAGACAGAAAGACAGACAGACACGTTCACTTTTATATATATATATATATATATATATATATATATATATATATATATATATCATTCATTGGCTGTAATATTTCGCTATTTACAGCTCATGTCATGCTAGACAAGCAAGTTCTTCAAGTCTGGGCCAAAACTCAACCATTGAGCTGACAAGTCAGCGCCTCATCAGCTGTGCTATCATCCAAACGTTTATTTCTAATTTATTATTATATGTTCAGCATCCATATATAACACACACGCATATATGTGAAACATGAAAGTATGGTATGTATATAATTGTTTTATATAAATATATGTGTTTATCTATGCAGAATATACATATAATATACATTTATAATATATGACTTGATATATATATATATATATATATATATATATATAAATATATATATATATATATTTTATAATACATTTGTAAAATATATGCATATGTATTATATATCAATATATATATATATATATATATATATATATTTAAATTAAATGATTCAATATAAACTGCATATATTATATGCATGCTAAATAAAAATATGGCATATATGTATATTTTTATATTTATAGTATATATATATATAATATATATATATATATATATATATATATATATATATATATATATATTTATATATTTATAATGTACGCATTTATTGTAACCTATATATGCATATCGTTATATATATATATATATTTCATATATGTATACGCGTATATATATATATATATATATATATATATGTGCACATATGTATTGTGTTGTGTGTGTGTTATATGCATTGTGTGTGTGCTAAAAGCGACTGCGTATCTCATAATTAGAAAGAAGCATAAAAAAAACAAAACTTTTCGAACATTTTTATTCAAATTAGTTTTTCGGTTTCTTTCTCTTCGTCGCATTCACGTCATGGCGTTTTATTTATTCCCATTCTCCTGACATCGTCGTCGTCCCATCGATCCTGACATCCCCATCGCCCACCAGGCAAATTTTTTTTCTTTCCTTTCTCTTCTTTCTCATTCGCCGTTTCCATCCGCTGCACATCTACCCTCTCTTCTTCGAACCCACCGCTGCGATCTGAGCCGAAGATTTTCTATAGGAACTCATTAGATATTACCGGATGAATTTAGTTTTCTGAAAAATAAAAATAAACGCCTTTTTTTTTCGCTTTCTATATTTGCATCTGCAGTTTCGATATAACTTCGTCGTTCAGTTGTGTGAGTGGATGAAGGTGTGTGCGATTTATAGTCATTAGATATTGATTTCAGGAACGCGTGCTCTAACAGACACACACAGGTGCGCGCACACGCACCATATCCATACGTATTGCTTTCTATCTTTCTCTCACTATATATATGCGTATGTGGCGGCTGCATATACACATCTATCTCTCTATTATATGTGTATAGAGTGGTACACATACAGACTGTTTCGATATATCACAACTCTTTAAGGCTGTAAACTAACACCCATTCCAATCTGAGGCTCGGATCTTCGACCATCTAGTTGATAGTCGGCAATACTATCCCTGATTGATTGGCGCTCGTAATTCTAATATATATATATATATATATATATATATATATATATATATATATATATATATATATATATATATAATTTATACAAAAATTATAAATAAATTTAGTATAAATAAATAAAGTTAATATACCTGCTCTGTTTACTCATTGAGCACTTTCTTGTAGACACACGTTGTTTCATTGGATGTACTTCAAAACTCTACTGCCATAATATATATATATATATATATATATATATATATATATATATATATATATATAACACGGAAATTACATAGTTGTCGATGCAATAATTTATTTCAACCTTATGGCATTTTCAAGCATCTAAGCTAGACAATTACATTTTTGATACCATTTTTGATTGTAATTGTCTAGCTTAGATGCTTGAAAATACCATAAGGTTGAAATAAATTATTGCATCGACAATTATGTAATTTCCGTGTTATATTTTTATGTTATTGCTCTGTTTACCACATTGCGCTCTCATACCCGGATTTCCTCCTGGAATTATTCCATTATAACACTATATATATATATATATATATATATATATATATATATATATATATATATATATATATATATATATATATATATATCAGGGATGTGACAATTCGAATATTTTACCTGATTCTAATGCAATTACTGGTTCCGTACTCAATTCCTGATTCCGATACAATTACCTATTCGGATTCTTTATAAATCTCTAAATATTTAACTATGTAGATGTATTTTTCTCCGATTACCATAAAAACACACATGTTAAATGTATGCATATTTTCCTAAACGTAAAATTATTATCATGGGCAAACATTTATCGATTTTAGCGTCACTGGTTGTTTTAAATCAATAAATATTTATTATTTTATCATTATTACCAACACTAAATATTTTTTCTTTAAAATCAATTAAAAAAGTAAATTAATGAATCGCTTTGATATCGGAAAATCGGTACAAATTTTTTTTTCGATTCCGATATCTTCAAATATTCCCATTTTTACAATTCCGATTCTGATTCTGATAAATCGTCCCAACTCTCTGTCTGTCTGTCTGTCTGTCTCTCTCTCTATATATATATATACTCTCCCTCCCTCTCTCTCTCTCTCTCTCTCTCTCTATATATATATATATATATATATATATATATATATATATAAGCGAGCAAAGACACTGATAGAATTAAGATGAAAATCCTGATAGATATTACTTGAAGTAACAATTACAGGGGTGATTCTAGCCAAAATGGAAAAACTCAATATTTAAGAATAGAGCAATATATAAGTTTCCTGGTTTAATTTTAAATTCTGAAAAAAAAAACAACATATAATTGTGCTGAAAAGCAAAATAGCGTCCATTCGCAGCTGAACATTTGCTAACTGCATTTCATTTCCTCTGATGATATGAGCCATTGTTGAAAATCCATGGATTAAGGAAATTAAAATTTGTCAAGCAATAAATTCTTAAATCGAATATATGTCTCTATATGTTGTTTTTTCAGAATTTAAAATTAAACCACGAAACTTATATATAAAGAATAAAAAAGCATTGGAAATGCAAAAGGATATAGGGATGGCATGCCAAAAAGTATACAAACAAGATAGCTATGAATGGCTAGGCACATGGAAATAGAATTGCATCCAAAGTATAGCCCTATAGCTTTTCTCCAATCTTCATTCCGTGCCATCATTACGGTTGTAAAAAGCTATAGGGCTATACTTTGGATGCAATTCTATTTCCATGTGCCTAGCCATTCATAGCTATCTTGTTTGTATACTTTTTGGCATAAAATAAAAAAAAATTCCTCCCTTCTTCAGACTAACCTTACCTGTAACTCAAAAATCCTAATGGAAATCCATCTGTAAATAAATAACCCCTCTTCTCTTGAACGCTAACAATCTACTCCCAACCTATCCGCCACTAAACTCCCACATTGCTCCGCATCTGTAGTTGAATCGCTAACTTCCAGCCCCTAATCCCTCACATGCAAACTGTTTTAATAAGCCATCACCAAACATCTATACATTTCTACCTCTAAGGCATGCATTACAGATCATTCCTATCCAGTAAGGGACTTAACAGCCTATGCACACAAAGGCAGGTACTTAACAGCCAAAGTACCCAGAAACAAAGCGATATGCACTACACAACTGTCTCGAGTTTTGCAACGATTAATTACGTTATTGAAACGACACTCCTTGTTATGGAAACCCCCCATGACTCTTACTAAAAAAATACCTACAACTCCAACTCTATTCGCACCTACTGAAAACCTGCCCATATATATCTATTCACCTAATTACGCATGACTCAATACTTGCTGTCTTATCCATGCTATATTTCACTTACATCTTAACCCTCCTATCATCTAAAATAGCTCGGGCACAACTCGTAGCTCAATTCTTAATACCTACTCATACTGTAACACTATACTAGACCTAAGCTAACATTAATAAAAAAAAAAATGTACGACTAAAATCACATTATCTCCTCCTTAACAAGCCCTCTTACAAACATAGACGCTTACACTGCATGAACTTCACCCACCCCCTTTATCCATTAACAAGTAAATAGCATGTCCCTAAATCACTTTGAGGAGTGTAACTAATCAGTAGATATAATCCCCCACAAACTAACCCAGTAACACTAACAACGCGGGGTCGCAGAAATACCTGGATTAGAACCTAGGCGCGGAGAAAACCCTCTCAGGGCTGACGGACCCAGTAGGTCTTCCCAGATCATCCGTCTAGGAGAAGGAAAACTCTGAAACTAAACCAAAGGGGAGAGAGGCCTCTTCAGTCTTGGATGACAACCTTCCTAGAGCTGGTGACTCAAACAAATTCACCGGTTTGCAAACCTAAATTGCTTAAGGAGTAGATAGGCTCTGTCTATCGCCCGGCTTCCATACTCCTTCTTTGCCTATTGGTCAAGCGCAGAGACACTATCTCAGTGATTCGACAGAAACACCCAGCGGTAGATCTTGTTTCCTGGCTAGGGCAATGAACGCCGTTCTTCCCCATTCCCAGCATGCCCCACCCCTAAAACTGAACATTTGAGAGTGCTTGAGTATAAGATATGCCTGAGCGGTTAGATTGGGTTGACCTTCTTCTAAAGGGTTGAGGGTACCGGATTGACAGTTCCTGGCTGCTGTTCCCGACTGGTAGTACAGGAGCCCTAACTCTTTGGTAGCGCTTAGAGCGGCTGCTCCATCAACAGTTGAATAATATCGGGTTGTTTGCAGTGCCATGACGCGCATGGAAAGGGACCCTGCACTCATCCCCGGTGGGCTTTCCTGAGGCCACAATCCTAATTGGAGAAAGGTCAGCTGATGGTCTACTTGTGATGCATGTCTGAAGCTCCGCATAACCTCTTGTTTAGCTCCCCCTTACCTAAACTCTTAAAAAAAATATGACGACAGTACAATCTAAAAATAAGCTTAAACCAGGATTAGGGACAAACAAATTCAACTTGCCTCCTCCCTTGAGGCTCTCATTCACAAATATCCGTGGGCTTAGAACTAACTTAGCTGATGTTGAAGCATTTCTCTTAACAAATACCCCGGATATCTTAGCACTAAGTGAGACTAACCTACACTCCTCCATTCCCTCTAACCACTTTAACATGCATGGATATCTCCCACTCTGCCGTAAGGATTCTGACAGACATATGCACGGACTTGGAGTTTACATTCGTAATACCCTTCCCTTGACTAGAGAAACAAACCTAGAAACAGATGATCAAGCCTTTATGTGCTTTAGACTAAACGTGCAACACAGTATTAGCTACTATTATTTTCTCTACCGCTCTCCCTCGACTCAGGACTGCTCCATAATAAACAAAGTATCTGACAGCATAGACACGGCACTGTCCCTCGACACTAGCGCACAAATACATGTGTTTGGAGACTTTAATGTCCACCACAAAAACTGGCTTGGATTCTCTACTCACACAGATGCAGCGGGCAGCACAACCCATAGCTTCGCTATATCTCACTCCCTATCACAAATTGTTAAGTTTCCAACCCGTTTCCCTGACCAGGAAGAACAACACGCATCACTTCTAGATCTGTTTTTGACCACAGTTCCCGATGACTGCATAGCGAAGGCCCACAGCCCACTCGGGAACGCTGATCATGCAGTGATAATGGTTGAAATCGCCCTAAACTCTAGACCCAAAACTGAAGAGCCAGTGCTCAAAACAACGAGATATTATAATAAGGCTGACTGGGAAGCCATCAGGGAACTAATTAGAGATGCTCCATGGAAAAATATTTTCTCTCTCCCTGCTGAACAGTGTGCAAACGAGACCACTGACTGGTTCAAAACTGCAATCGAAGCGCATGTTCCCATGCGGACATTTTACAGTAAGCCCCACTCTCCCCAATGGTTTACGTCGACTTGTGCAACTGCCATTACTCAAAAGCAGCATGCATACCGTAGGTTTAACCGACATAAGTCCAGTTCAAACAGACTGAAGTATATAGAAGCTAGAAATAACGTTAAGAAAGAAATAGCGACAGCTAAGAGAGAATTTACGGAAACCACTAAAAAGCGCATCGAAGCACAAAAACTAGGAACTCGAGACTTCTGGAAAATCTACAACAGTGTAGTAAATAATGGGCAATCAACAATTCCCCCACTAACCAACAATCACGAGGTTGTCTCCTCAGCAACCGACAAGGCTAACATGCTTGCCAGTCGGTTTGCCTCAAACTCCACACTGGACCCTTCCAACCACCCCCTACCTGACTTTCCTATGCGGACAGACGCCACACTAGACGATCTGAAAACCACCACTGCTCAGGTGCATGCTATCATAAAAAACCTTGACACCTCAAAAGCATGTGGACCCGATCTTATCCCAGCTGTGCTATTAAAAAAGTGCTCAGCCGAAGTAGCTCCAGTTCTCTCCAAACTCTACAACAAATGTCTTAATGAAGCTTGCTTTCCGGGCTGTTGGAAAACTGCTTCTGTTGTACCAGTATTCAAGAATTCTGGCGAAAGGACAGACCCATCAAATTATCGCCCCATTAGCCTCCTCCCACTTTTTGCCAAAATATTTGAGACCATAATTAACCATGCTCTAGTCCATCATCTTACAGATGCTAAACTACTGACTGACAAACAATATGGATTTAGACAAGCCCGTTCCACAGCAGACATCCTCACCGTGATCTCTGAACGTATATACCAATCACTGGACAAAGCGGGGGAAGGCAGAGCGGTAGCTCTAGATATATCTAAGGCTTTTGACAGGGTATGGCATGAGGGTCTCCTAAGTAAAATCAGATCATACGGTATCACTGGTAGAATACTTAACATAATTAAATCCTTCTTAGATAAGAGAAAAATCCAGGTAGTCCTCGACGGTCGCACATCTAAACAATATGATATAAATGCGGGAGTGCCCCAGGGTTCTATCCTTGGACCTCTATTGTTCCTGATATTCATAAATGACCTCCCCGACAACATTGCCTCTGAGATGGGTATATATGCTGATGACACTACACTCTATGGCAGACACGACAGGAAGACGAATGAACACATTTCTAAAGAAATGGCAGAAACACTAGAGGAAGACCTCCAATCTGTAGTGGAATGGGGACAAAAGTGGTTGGTCGCGTTCAATGCTGCCAAGACTAAACTAGTTTCATTCAATAATTACAAGAAACCCTCTCTACCACCAATAGCAATGGCCAACGACTCTTTATCTGAGAGTCCATCTTTCAAACTCCTTGGCCTAACGTTCACAGGAAACATGAGTTGGAACAATTACATTGAAGGCATTGCCAGGGCCGCTGCAAGAAAGGTAGGCTCTCTCTACCGTGCTAGAAAACTACTAACACCCGAAAGTATTCTGTACCTCTATAAGGCCACCATTCGCCCATGTATGGAGTATTGCTGCCACATCTGGGCTGGTGCATCTGCTACTAGTCTCTCGCTCCTTGACAAGGTTCAAAAGAGAGTCGCAAATCTGATAGGCCCTGAACTGGCATCTAAGCTTCAGCCTCTGTCCCATCGACGAAATGTTGCATCCCTCTGCCTGTTCTACAAGTATTTTAGTGGTGAATGCTCTGATGAACTGCAATCACTTGTGCCCCCACGACGCGAGCACCCTCGACAAACCCGACAGGCTACTAGATCCCACCCCCACACTGTAGAGGTCCCTAGATGTAAAAGATCTTTTTACTCCAATAGTTTCTTCCCCAGAACCGCAAGACTCTGGAATTCCATTCCAGGTCCCTGCTTCCCCAACAGTACTGACGTGCAGAAGTTCAAGTGTAACGTGAACCGACACCTTGCTGCCCAAATCCCTACATAGTACCCCAGTAGTTGTTGCCCCTGATAGTAGCCCCCTACACCAAAGTGGCAATTTGCCTTGTTTGGGGTGAAAATGTAATAAAAAAAAAAAAAAAAAATACCGTCCCTATATCCTTTTGCATTTCCAATGCTTTTTTTATTCTTGTTAATTAGTATTTTTACTTACAGTCTTATTTTTAAACTTACATTCATGATAGTATTGTCCTTTTTAGGAGGCGGCTCATTGCCGCCGCTATTAGTAGCAGGTCGCTTCCTGCTGGGTGTTAGGTCTTTTTATAATAGTTTGTGCATGAGGCAGCTTTTTTCCCCTTGGGATCCCTGTTATTCCGTGCTTTTGAGTCAGCACGTGAGGCAGCCTTCTTTTTTTTCTGGTTCTTTGTTATAAAGAGCACGTGAGGCAGCTTTTTTCCCCTCGGAATCCCTGTTATACCGTGCTTTTTAGTCAGCACGTGAGGCAGCCTTCTTTTTTTCTGGTTCTTTGTTATAAAGAGCACGTGAGGCAGCTTTTTTCTCCTCAGAATCCCTGTTATACCGTGTTTTTGAGTCAGCACGTGAGGCAGCCTTCTTTTTTCTGGTTCTTTGTTATAAAGAGCACGTGAGGCAGTTTTTTCCCCTCGGGATTCCTGTTATACCGTGTTTTTGAGTCAGCACGTGAGGCAGCCTTCTTTGCCTCAGGATTTGCATGATACTTAAATTTTATTATTTCAGCATTTTTCTGATAGTATTCTTTTTGCTCAGATAATACCTTGACTTTGTTTTTTTCATAGTCTATATTTCTCTGAGCTTTTTTACTACGTGCTGACTTTGGCATTTTTTATTAAATGTAAACATATAACACTTATGTGTATCTTACTGTAATATCACTTATCTTATAGCAAGACAACTCTCGTAGAATTGAGATACTGCCCCGTCACTAATAGTTAAAGTGTGGAACGGTATATACACCAATAGTGTAGTTGTTATCTTTATATGAAGTCCTAATCAGTGACAGTGTGAGGTTACTTGGTAAATTTATTGTAGTTTATTTTAGAAAACTTACTTGTTTTTATTAGTAGATTGTGTATAGTAGCCACAATATCTAGTTATTTTTGTGGCTAGGGCTTGGATTTTGATTCTTTTTGGTCAGCTTCCAGTGAGTTCTTAGAAGATGACTTTCTTGCAGTTTCTTTTGCGGTTAATTTAACTTATTTCCTTTGGCTTTGGTGAGTTCTTAGAAGAACTGGTCTGATCTACTTTTCTTAGTGAGCGAAGAGATTCAGCTGCATTTAACAATGGTTGCTATAGTGTATTTTTGCGCATGCGTGAGAATTTCAAGTTTCCTCCTTATTTTTCAATAGTTTGACAGTAGTCTTTCTGCTAAGAGCGACAGACGTCAGTGTTAGCCGTGATCGTCTAGAGGTTAGGACCCCACGTTGTGGCCGTGCTAACCTAGGTTCGAATCCTGGTCACAGCATTGACATTTTGTACATATTTTACAGTCCAAAATCTGAAGAATTATTTGTTTTTATAACATTGTTTTTTGACGCCGTACTTGCTGATAGGTTACTCTTATAACAATTTTGATCAACTGAGATAAAGATTTCGTGGTTTCATTAACGCTGGTGGGTTACTGTTTAAAGAAAAAACCTTAACGTTCACCTCAAATATTCAGCGTCCAAGAAATATAGGCCACTGGCAAACTGGAACGTCTCTGAGCATCCGGTGTATTATTTGGAGCTGTCCCTTTTGAGAGAAGTTCCGTGTTCGAAGTGGTCTGTCTACATTGGGTATATATGTTACATGATAAGGGCTGTCCCCTGTTCATGTAAGTATAAAAATAGAGAGATTAGTTAAAATGGAAATAAGAGAAAGCAGAAATCGAACCCTGGACATAAGTTTTAAAGAACAATAGGTTTAAATGGAATGTCCAGTAAATTGTTAATTCGGATGAAATAAATAATAAATAAACTATTCAATTGTTAAAAGAATGTGGATAATAAAATATGAGTTAAATAAATTAGATATGTAGGTTAAATTCCTTTGTGGAAACAAACAAGGAAAATAGGTTATTGGGAAATCAATGTCGAAAACGTGCAAAGTCGCGCATGTTGAAACACGTGAATTTTGCTCACGTGGCCGGGATGCATAGATTTCTCAATATAGCAGGTGGGAGTTAGTTGGTCGAGAGAGAGTCAGAGAGAGTCAGAGACAGTCAGGGGGACAGAGTGAGAAAACTCAGAGACAGGCGGACGTCTGAAGCGAGACGTTACTTCAGAAACTAAAATGTGAAACTTTGAGTTCTTAATGAGGAAGTCGACCGGTCGTCAGAAAATAAATTCACCATGTGTTTTGGATAAAGCTCATCTTTGTGTTGTGATTTCTACAAAAAGGTAAATTGTATCGTTATTATATGTCTGTGTTATAAAATGTCATTACATACACATCTCTCTCTCTAAGATACAACATCATATGTAATAAGACAAGAACTCTCACTAAGACTCATATCATTACTAATAAGAACTCTCACAAGAAAAAGCATCACTTATAATAGTCTCTCTCTAAGACTCTTTAATGAAACCACTATATAACATCTCTCAATTTGGTGTTCGTGAACCTTTTGCATCAGCGATGCAGAAACCGAACCTGGGGTCGATACCACGAAAAAAAAAGAAAAAAAGAAACACAACGTTTTAAAGGGGTCCAACATAATTTTAAAAAATAAATAAATAATACCACTTAAAAAGAAAAATTACACGATCACAGAATTCGAAAAAGAAAAAGAAACACAACGTTTTAAAGGGGTCCAACATAATTTTAAAAAAACAAATAAATAATACCACGGAAAAAGAAAAATTACACGATCACAGAAATGCGAAAAAAAAATGATGAAAAAAAAAATTTGAACATACACGCACACAGAGAACAAAAGATACAAGAAATATTAAAAAGAAAAAGAAGAAAAGGCCGATATGCCGTAAAAAAGAAATTCGTAGTAATGAAAAAAAATAGTAAACAAGTCACCAAACGTAATTCATTGATAAATGAATTGGCCTGTTAAAAAAAAAAAACACACACACACACACATACACGCGAATGCAGAGATTGTGTAATCTATTATTGTTTTGAAAGTGTCATTAGAAAATGTGTGTCAATATGAAATCGTTTGGACGAATTGTTGAATTAAATCTGTCAATCAAAACAGGAATTTATCAAAGGTCGTGTATACTTTCTTAAACAGCGTTTAAATTGTTTGGAAATGCATTTTGTGTTCATAGTGAACTTTTCGGCTTTTGCGTGTTCATTTATTTTGTTTTTGAAAAAAAAAGGGACAATTGTTTTGGACAGACTGTTGAATTGTTCTTTGTTACAGATGATTTTTTTCTTTTTTTTTTTTGTTGTTAAAAAAAAAAAGTTATAACTGTTGCAAAATGTTTAAATGTATTAAGGTATTTTTTTTTTTTTTAATGTTTTTATGATGTTGAACAAATATTGTAAATTGTCTTATGTATGTAATGTTATGATTTTCACAGCAAGAATTCAAAGTTATCCGTAAATATACATTAGATTAAAATGATCTAGTAGAAAATAAGTTAAGACGTATGGTTGGCTTACAGATTCAGTTAGAATTTTAGAAGGGGGACAAGAATTAAAATTACGTAAACGGGCATTTGGAGAGATTTTAGATGTGATACGCCGTAAGAAAGATGTTTTGTTTTAGCATTTGGTTTTGTTGTTTTTTTTTAGAGATCCTAACATTTTTTCTCCAAGAAAAGTTACTTGGTAGGGATTGATAAGCACAAGAAGTGCCCCTATACGAAAAATTTGGGAACCTGGTTAATTAAGTGCTTAAAATAAGCTAGTCGCACGTAAACGACTCCAAGCAAAGTAGTAAATAAGTCTTGGCTTAGTTAATAAACAGGCGTTGGAAAGAATACGAAAATTCTTAAGGGGACCAGTAAACCGATGAGAGGTAGTCCCGAGGCAATCACATATAGCTTAATGAAGTAAGAGAAGGCAAAAATATGCCGTAGATTACGTAAGAAAGATATAACCTTGTATTCTTTTTAGAGACGCATGAATGTGGGATATATCTGCTGGATCTTGGAGGCTCTGGTGAGAGGAAAGAAAAATCAAAAAAAAAACCGGGCAATTAGATAGAATTTAGGCGCAATTAAGTTGTTGGTCGCAGGAAACGTGTTAGTTAGTTAGGGGTGATATTTCTAAATCCTCGTCGAAGTTTCAAGAATCCAAGCAAGGAAATCCGAGTGAATCCGTATGAGAGAAAAAAAAAAGGTATATCTTAAACTTCTGAAGCCAACCACAAAGATTTAAGTATATGAGCTTTGGTATGTCCCGTATGAGATAGTTATAGAATAAAAAACAAAGCCATACTTGATAAGACTAACCATGCGGAAAGAGAGATCAGAGCACTTTTGAGACGAAGGAAGTCGTCCATTTCGAGAAAGGTGAAAACCTCTAGTCTGCGGCATATGGGTGGCTGGAAAATAGCTGATGTGAATTATAGGACTACCCTACACCCAAAAAGTAAATGCCACAAAGATCAGAAAGGTTCTGATCTTATAAAAAAAAAAATAATAATTGTGAAATCGGCCGTGAAGGGCTGACTAAAAGAGATTCTTTTTTGTGTTTTTTAGCCTGATCTTTCTAGCCGTGTGGTTGTGTAGATGTAAAAAAAAAAAAAAAAAAAAAAAAAAATGTACTAAAGTTAAAAATGCATACATTCTTTTTGTGAAATATGGAAGGGAGGGATGTTACATGATAAGGGCTGTCCCCTGTTCATGTAAGTATAAAAATAGAGAGATTAGTTAAAATGGAAATAAGAGAAAGCAGAAATCGAACCCTGGACATAAGTTTTAAAGAGCAATAGGTTTAAATGGAATGTCCAGTAAATTGTTAATTCGGATGAAATAAATAATAAATAAACTATTCAATTGTTAAAAGAATGTGGATAATAAAATATGAGTTAAATAAATTAGATATGTAGGTTAAATTCCTTTGTGGAAACAAACAAGGAAAATAGGTTATTGGGAAATCAATGTCGAAAACGTGCAAAGTCGCGCATGTTGAAACACGTGAATTTTGCTCACGTGGCCGGGATGCATAGATTTCTCAATATAGCAGGTGGGAGTTAGTTGGTCGAGAGAGAGTCAGAGAGAGTCAGAGACAGTCAGGGGGACAGAGTGAGAAAACTCAGAGACAGGCGGACGTCTGAAGCGAGACGTTACTTCAGAAACTAAAATGTGAAACTTTGAGTTCTTAATGAGGAAGTCGACCGGTCGTCAGAAAATAAATTCACCATGTGTTTTGGATAAAGCTCATCTTTGTGTTGTGATTTCTACAAAAAGGTAAATTGTATCGTTATTATATGTCTGTGTTATAAAATGTCATTACATACACATCTCTCTCTCTAAGATACAACATCATATGTAATAAGACAAGAACTCTCACTAAGACTCATATCATTACTAATAAGAACTCTCACAAGAAAAAGCATCACTTATAATAGTCTCTCTCTAAGACTCTTTAATGAAACCACTATATAACATATAGTGTTTAAAACTTGTTATTACACGTAATCTTATTTAATTATGAAGTTAGCTAAAAAGCGACGGGTCACTGCACTTCTCCGTGTAAAGAGCAGTCGATTGATGCTTGAACTGTTGTCAGAGACCGTTCGTACACCGAGATACATCGTCTCAAAAGAAAGAAGAAAGAAGAAGAAAGAAGAAAGAAGAAAGAAGAACAATTGGCCATTTTTGTACCCTTTTTTTTTTTGCTCTATTTTGACATTTTAACCGACGTTCTGACACTCGCTGGATTCGTAAGACGCTTCTCTGTAAGAATATGTGCTTTTTGAAACTTATAAGTTGATTTTAGTTGAGATTTGGATAGTTTTGTTTTGTAGGCGTATATAGGCGTGTACAGGCCATCCCTATATAGAGAGTGCTACCGCCTCTCTGATATATATATATATATATATATATATATATATATATATATACACTCTCTCTCCCTCCCTCTCTTTCTCTCTCTCTCTCTCTCTATATATATATATATATATATTAACGAAAAAAAGGGATGTAGTGTTGACCAGATATACGCAATGGTAACCTTCAAACTAATATAAATAACACTATTTATATATAGAAATTGAAACCCAATCTTATATATATATATATATATATATATATATATATATATATATATATATATATACAGTTGTGCCCGATATTATTCATACCCCCCTTGAAAATTGAGTTTATTAGGTGTAACTTTTGTAAGAATTTATTGTTTACGTCCATATTGATACATATTCTTGATAAACCTCTTCTGATCATTTTCGTCATTTTAAAATCTCGGGATACTTGTAATAAAAGAAATATACAGCTATTTATAAAATCTGCAATGTTCAAAAATAATCATACCCCCTTATTTTTTCAGTATTAATCGAGTTTCTGACTGTTTGTTTTCTGTTTGATTCTTATTTTGAATGCTTTTATACAACCTTTGATTAATTTCATTTCGTTTTTTGCATTTTTCAGAAATTAAAATGATATCAACTGAAAACCAATAAAAGAATAAAAATTATTAGAATGGGGAAGAAAAAAGAGCTTAGTAATGATCTTAGGACTAAAATTGTGAATTCACATAATGATGGTTTAGGTTACAAGTCAATTTTCAAGAAATTTGAGGTCCCTACAGCAACAGTACAGAGCATCATCAAAAAATTCCAGAGCCACCACACAACAAACAACTTGATTGGTAGAGGATGAAAAAGGAAACTGTCTGCTAGAGCCACCAGGAATATTGTAAGAAGTGTTAATGCAAATCCAACCACCACTAATAAGGACATTTTAGAAAATCTGGAGTCTTCTGGCATAAAAATATCAAGGCAAACATTGCAAAGGACTCTGCATGAAAATGGTCTGAAAGGAAAAAGACCAAGAAGGACTCCATTGCACACCGGAAAACACCTTGCAGCACGTCTAAAGTTTGCTAGGACCCATGTGAATTCTCCAGAGTCCGTTTTCTCAAGTATTTTGTGGACTGACGAAACAAAAATTGAATTGTTTGGCCATATGGATGCTTCTTACGTTTGAAGGAAGAAAGGAGAAGCTTACAACCCAAAGAACACCATACCCACGGTGAAACATGGTGGTGGTAGCCTAATGTTTTGGGACTCCTTTTCGGCTAGTGGTCCAGGTAGTTTGGTCAAGATAGATGGAACCATGAAGAAGGAGCAATATTTGGAGATACTCAAGAAAAACATTAGACAGGATGCGGAGAAGCTCGATTTAGGACCAAACTGGGTCCTTCAACAGGATAATGATCCAAAACATACTGCCAAAATAGTCAAGAAATGGTTTGAGGATAATCAAATTAATGTTTTGAAATGGCCTAGCCAGAGTCCCGACCTGAACCCTATCGAAAACCTCTGGCACATATTGAAAACTGAGGTTAAAAAGCGGAAACCTAGAAATTTGAGGGATTTGGAGAACTACTGCATTGAAGAATGGTCAAAAATCAGTGTTGATGCTTGTAAAAACCTTGTTGATAAATATCCCAAACGGTTACAGGCAGTTATTAAGAATAAAGGGCATGCTATTGACTATTAGTAAGAGAGGTATGAATAATTTTGAACTAGTGCCATTATTGTTTTTCTTTGTATAATGTTTCAAACTTGCATAATTTATTTATTTGTTGAGTTTAAATTAAATGCTTATGCTTGATTTATTGTTTGAAATCCCTTTAATATTGTCTACCTTCTGGTTTGAGCAATATTCTTATAGAAATCTCAAAGATCCGAGGGGTATGAATAATATCGGGCACAAGTGTATATATATATATATATATATAATGATTTAAATAAAATGTACGGAATTTTCTCGAGAGCTCTGTCGGCTATCATCTCGTCAGGAGAAATCGATAGCATACAAAACACTATTACTGGCGAAATAAAAGTGCACTACGGGGGAATTTGGATGTGCAAGAAATATGAAAAAAAAAACGATTAAAAGAAATATTTGATCTTAAATTACTGCGTTTAAAAGCGACTAAAACTTAACTTGGCACAACATGGCGAAAAGGATGGGGGCGGGGAAAAAAGGGTCAATGTTCCCCAAAAGAGAAATAACGTTTCATTGTCTCCTTTTGCCGGCATAAAGGTTGTCGAACAGCAATAGGGACAGACTCCAAAATCTTTAAAGATTTTTTGAGTCTGCTCTGTGTAACACTTCGAACCACTCTATTGTTAATGGTTTCATAGATTGGTTTCCTAGTTGTAAATCCAATGCAACGTGATGATTATTAAAGAGTGACAATGGAGGACAGAACTTGTATATTGTCTGTTTATTATACAGACATTATTGCTTGCATATGTGCATACATGTTTCAGTGCGATCCCAATTCAAATAGAACTTTCAATATCGCTCCTTTTGTGGTATGAAGTGATCTGTTTGAATTAAGATCTCACATATGCAACCGATAATGTGTGTATAATAAACGGACTATATACATGTATATGCTGTTTACCATCGAACATCCTAACACCTCATTTTTCCTTTCACGCCTCGATTTTAACGGCAGTATCGAATGAAATGGCGTACTTACTGAAGTCTATACGAATCGTACCCGTTTCATGATTTTAGGTTGGGATAACACTTAAAAAAAAAACGAGATTAATTACACAGAAAATAAATGCTCTATAATCTGTTACAACATAAAACACACCATGAATTTTTGCCAAACCAATAAATACCTTACCCACTTTCGACAATTCTAGCCTTAACAATAAAAGAAGACGCAGATACCAAACTCTTTCTAGCATCTGCTTCGAAAACAAAAAATTGATACACCGTTCATTCAATATAGCATCAACCCGACAAATATTTTACAAAGAACTAACAAACATAGACCAAGCACTAACAGACAATAAAACTCTATTTAAACTCACTCCACAATAAAAAACATGAACCCCAACCCTAACAAAAACGACACCATCAAAGTATACTATAAAAACCAACAACACACTAACTAAAAAACAGATGAAAAACTAACAGACCTAATTAAAAGATACACCAGACCCACCGACCAGGAAAGATCAAACCAATAATACTAAACTAAACTAAATAATAATAAACACTAAATTTAAAATCTCGAATGTAATAATTAAAAACATCAATAATACAAACACCACACTAAACCAAACTAATGTATTGTATGAATTTATTTGCCCCTTCGAAGAATGTCTCCGAATCCACTCTAAAAACTCATACAACACAGACATAGGCCACCCCACAACAACACTCTCTCGACGATTAAGCTGACAATAGTGCCATAACACAACACCTAACATCCCACGATAAAAACCTACAGTCGTCCAACATTAGAAATATCTTAACTAACAATACTAAAATTCGATAACTTAAAAATTGCACTCGACAACTTAAATCAGAAGTAATCATACCTATCAAAAAACGACAGCCCCTTTTGAACCATATCTCATTTAACACCGGGGCAATTATGCTAACAATATTTAATAACTAACAAGAAACTAAATAAATAAATTATAAAATAAGAACATTAAAAATAAATATAAAAATAATTCGCCTCTAACAACCCTGCACCACTTTTATAACCAATAAAAAAAACTATAAATACACCAAGCCTCAAGGGAAAAGAAAAAGAAAACGACGACGACAACAACAGTCGCTTTTGATGATAATCGCATGTATAGATAGAAAGCGCTTGAGAAGAGTATGGTTGAACAACAACTTTTGGGCGCCATTGCATACAACACGCAGCTTTAATGAAAAAGCCCGCTCGGCGAATGGAAAAGATATCCGGAAAAATCGGGGAAAATAACTCTGTCATTTTCAATCAGACGTGCTTGAATATATATATATATATATATATATATATATATATATATATATATATATATATATATATATATATGTGTGTGTGTGTGTGTGTATCAGCTTATAGTTGATTAACTACAACTTTGAACGCCCGATTCTCTATCTCTTGTCCTTGGTAAACTACGCATTTTTTACCATCCCTGATCGCGTATATTAAATATTCTATAGCTACAAGCATATGTGGATACTTAAAACATAAAATAAATAATAATGATAATAAATAAGTAATAATGATAAAATAATGAATAAGTAGTATTCAAAAATAATAACTATGCAAAACTATAATGGAATAATACATGCAAAAATAATTAAATAAACGAACTCTAATATTGACAGGAATTAATATCAGATTAATATTAAAATTTCTCATAGTGCTTATAATAAAGAAAATAAAAATAAGTAAAATTTGCAATATCTACTGTCTCACAGTCTTCTGCGTGCATCTTCTCAGGATTTTATTTATCACAACGTTTATATAAATAGCGCAAATTCCATAAACATAAGACAATATATATATACACATTTAATTTATGTAGATATAATAAATGAATAAATAAAATGAACATCAATACTTTAATCATATTATAACAAATGTATCATATAAACAAATAGAATTAATAAACAGTTTTTAAAAATGAATTGTGGATTATTTTGCTTAAATATAGGTAAACAAAGATTTATATTCTAAACACTATTTTTGTTCATTTGTCTTTTTGTGATCATCTGTTACTTCAACATCTCAGTAGTCCACATTCTTATACACACCAAATTAACATACCAACACACGCAGACCTTCTTGTAAACTACTCGTATAAGTGTGTGCATGTTTCATTCGCGTGATTATTCGTCAGGCTATTGGATGAAATCGATGTTGCTACGTGTTTTAAATTGTTCCGTAGAAATTGGGTTTGCTAGTCAGCCAATCAAATGATTTGTATTTTCACATACTCATTTATACGTCAAGATTAACCTGACATCTAATTTAACTGTTTCTTTGTCCTTTTTGGCTGGGGCCCGGTTTCTCTTTTCTTTATGTTGTGAACTGATCTAGTTTTTTTCATTGATTTTTTTCACTTACGTTTTAATTTATACCAGTGTATTTATTATTATAATTATGATTATTATTTATTATTATAATTATGATTATTATTTATTATTGTAATTATGATTATTATTTATTATTATAATTATGGTTATTATTTATTATTATAATTATGATTATTATTTATTATTATAATTATGATTATTATTTATTATTATAATTATGATTATTATTTATTATTATAATTATGGTTATTATTTATTATTATAATTATGATTATTATTTATTATTGTTGTTGCGCTTTGAACCCCCAAATATTTCTAACATAGTTGGCTACCTTGGTGCGGTCACATGATTCCTTGAAAGCAATTGCAGAGTCAGGGCACAGTTATGCAAGTAGTTTATTGACAATCTTGACTGGTAAATCCATGATGGTGAATAATACCATGGTAAGTTGAAACGTGTTCGGGTAAAATCACAAGATGTTCTTTTTCATTTTAAGTCTTAACGAAAAATGCAAGTAAAGTTATATTGTTTCTGCAGAATTTTGTATTTAGTTGATATAGCAGTGTTTGAAACGGCGGATTTACCCTCATTTGTAACAGAAAATTACTGTTAATAAGACGTGCATTTTGCGGTTAAATCATCATCTTTAAAAACCCAAACGTTTTTTTTTTTAACCATTCGGAAATGAAAACACAATATTGTTCGGTGGCTTTGAATTCCTTCTTCGGACTTTGTGCCAATGTATCATGTATTGTAAGCATTACATTAAATTTGTTCAACAGACTCAGTCTGTGAATATTCCATGGGATCAAAAATTTTATTAAAATAAAGAACTTCTACAAAGTTTGTAAAAAATCCCGTAAACCTTTGGCAACGTTTTTCTTTTATTATTTTTTTTTTACACAGTGATCACCACTTACCAAGGCCCGGAAGCCACTATGGGATAAGGGTTATCGCAAGTACATTACGTTAGTGTGGAGATTTGATAAAGTGTTTACTTAAGGGGGCGGTTCATTAGGAATTTGTTAACGTTGGACTTGAAGACATCCAAGTTGTAGTCCGGTGGGAAGCAGGCAGACGGAACAGAGTTCCACAGGCGTGCAGTTATCGTAAACGTTAGCAATGTTGGAGTAGCTGATTGTCATGCATTCCTATTAAATCTCTTTCTGTTAGGAAGAGGCATAAGTTGAGGGTGGAGAAATGTTATATTATCGACAATAAACAAGCCTCCTTTATATCCGATATGACACCGATAGAATAGATATATTTTTCAGAATTTCTTATATATATATATATATATATATATATATATATATATATATATATATATATATATATATATACAACTCGGGATTGCCTGCTAGGTGCGACATTTAAAGTATTGAGGCCTTCCTGGTTAAGTCTCAGCTTCGGTGGGCTCTTCATCTGGTTCGCATGGATGAAAACCGTCTTTCTAAGCAGCTAACATACAGTCAACTGAAAGAGAGTAATCGAAATGTGGGTCGTCCATTTCTGAGGTACAGGGATAAGCTGAAAGACAATATTAAGTACGCAAGCCTGAACCCAAAAATCTTTGAAAAAGATGCTGCGGATAGAAAATTGTGGAGGGAAAAATGTTTTGCGGGCATTAACACATACATTGACACACGGCTATCGAATCAAACAAATCTTCGTAGAGCAAGAGTAGGAACATCACCTTCCAAGCCTGTATCCTGTGAGTCGTGCGGTTTGGTTTGTGGGAGCAGAGCTGACCTCGTGTCACACATGCGGCACAAGCATTGAAGGCAGAGTGAAACAGGGCGAATTTTTGGCCCTCATGCGTGGAGCACGACGTGAAAGTCCATTATATATATATATATATATATATATATATATATATATATATATATATATATATCTTATTATCAATCCTTTCATAAGAAGCTCAATGTGAATACAGAGCAATATATAGAATAAATGACAAAAAGTGTATGTTTCAAAATACATAATGTTGACGATTTTGTATTTATTCATTTACATCAATTGATTTGTACAGTTCTTGACAGTATCATTTTCGTAGCGCGATATCAATCACTAAATTATTATATCAATTAGTGAATCTCTTATGCCCTTTACTTATCAGCAAAAATCGCAACAATCAATCTGTCAAAAGGAATTAAAATGTGATACGACATGGTGAGAATCCGAAATTTGGAAGAGAAGCTGCAGTTACCTTTATATTTTTCAATTACGCCATCTTGAATTTTAATTAAACAAAGTTTGTTTGAAAAAATCCAAGATAGCGTAAGTGAAAATTGATGGCATGATTGCAATTAAACTGGTTTTTATCATTTTGTTTCTTCTGTAGATTTTAGTTATTGATAGGCGATGAGCATCAATTGGCAAACGTAGTTTCCTATTCATAAGACTTTCCATTTGGATTTTGGGTAGGTCTGTAGCTACTTAAAAATATTTGCATTATCCCTTGAGTAGTTCCTTCCCTTACGTATAATTATTTTAGTGCCTATTGTTTGCCTACAAATATTTAATAGTTAGCCAATTATAATTTAGCACAAATCGGGTTTCATCAGAATGTAGAATACTAAATTGGCCAAAAGTGTCACAGCTCATGCATTAAGATCTTTCTTATTAACACAGCAGATATTCATTTTTCCCACAACACATATATGTTGTATCAAACATGATTTAAATGCATGTTAAATTAAAACACAATTGTATTACAAATATATAAATGCGGATAACACCTGATTGATGTTTTCAGTTATGTGGTTTAGGTCGGCAAATACTGTATGTAATTATTTGGCTTGTTTTCGAATTAAAACTTTTGTTCCGGAGTCTGGAAAATTATTGCTCACAATACCAGAAAGCTTTGCAAGAAGAACTATTTCCTTTATCATGTTTTTTCTTACACGCATGCGTGTATTTTCACTGATGTAGCTTTACTCATCAAGTGTGAGCGAAATACTGCTTCCTTTCTCCTGCTATCCTTTATGTTAAGTGACTCTCGCTACTTCACATTGCTTAACTTATGTTTTTGTACAAAATATGTCAAATATAAGCAGATACTCTGTGAGAAAACAAAACCAATATATATATATATATATATATATATATATATATATATATATATATGGCTGTGTGTTTGCGTGCCTGTGTGTGTGCGCGTGCGCGCGCGTGTGTGTGTGTGTGTAGGTTTAATAGAGCATGCGAGAAACCATCAGTTTCACGCGACGAGCAGTTGTCACTGAAATGATCGGTTTGTCAAAACTTATAGATTAATGCATAATAATTAGACATTTCATCAATGGAAGGTTGCGGTCATCAATTACACACAAACACACCCACATGCATATATATATACATATATATATATATATATATATATATATATATATACACGAGTTATCAGATCACCAAAGTTACCAGATGGATTGCCATTTGTGAATTCTAGACGCGTATGTGCTCTCCGCTTATCTCGGCATTTGATTCCTTTCGTTATGGACACACACTTTATTCTCCACTATCGACAATTTCGATTCAAGAGAGGTGTGGTTTGAGATTAAGCACCTACTGACACAAAAAAAATTCACGCGCAGGCAGGCATCCCTTCATGGGTGTGCATAGTTTTTCAAAGACTGAAGTAGCTTTATATATATATATATATATATATATATATATATATATATATATATATATAGATATATATATATATATATAACGTCAAACACGGCATTAATTGAATGTATGGTTAAGTTGCAGTTCTAATCATCTAGAACTGCGTAAAAGCTTCATGGCTCACTCATTTTTCGACCAAATTTCAAAAAAAAATACTACATAGCATTTTCTGAGCTCTATTATGAAAAAAATCACTTTTCGTTCAGTAAAAGAAAAGTTATGATGAATTTTCTGGTGTTTAAATCGTAAAAATATGTAAGAAGGTGAGCGACGTTATTTATAGCTGGTTTCCATAGCAACCACGTCGCTTCAGTTGCTACTTATTTGAAAAGGGGAGTAAGAAGTGAAACAGAGAGAATAAAAGAATGAAAGGGAGATAATTAGGGAGATTTTATTGAAAGCAGGCGAATACCGTACATTGTTATTAGATACGTGTTTTGGGGTGGCAAAAATAAGACTGAAATTTAACAAGAACAAGCGAATTTTTAGGAAGCCTGGAGAAATCATGGATAACAATAAAAAATGTAAGCATGAAAAATATTGTCCAGCTTAAGCATGGCAAAAAATAAAGAACTAGTTGTTAAAACTGGACAAGAATATCTAGTAAAAAATATAATAAATTCATAACTTAAAATATTGCAATATTTTTTTAATTCAATTTATAACATGATATAACTAATTCTTAATGCTGCAGTCTTTTAAATATATAAATGTATTATATTTTTTACTAGAATATCTTTTCTTCTCTTTGCCAGTTTTAACAATTAGTCTTTTACTTTTATATGTTTAAGCTTAACCATATTACTTTTCATTCTTACATTTTTTATTGTATATAAAGATATACCGTTAGACATGCAAGGTTTTATGCATTCTCAAGATTTTGGTCTTTTATATGAAGCACATTACGTATAATTATTTTATGCCTATTGTTTGCCTACAAATATTTAATAGTTAGCCAATTATAATTTAGCACAAATTGGGTTTCATCAGAATGTAGAATACTCAATTTGTCAAAAGTGTCACAGCTCATGTATCAATATCTTTCTTATTAACATAGCAGATGTCTATTTTTCCTACAACACATATATGTTGTATCAAACATGATTTAAATGCATGTTAAATTAAAACACAATTGTATTACAAATATATAAATGCAGATAAAACCTTATTGGTATGTTTTCAGTTATGTGGTTTAGGTCGGCAAATACTGTATGTAATTATTTGGCTTGTTTTCGAATTAAAACTTTTGTTCCGGAGTCTGGAAAATTATAGCTAACAATACCAGAAAGCTTTGCAAGAGGGACTATTTCCTTTATCATGTTTTTTCTTACTCGCATGCGTGTATTTTCACTGACGTAGCTTATGTCAACATAAGAAAAATAATTAAAAAAAAAAGATTATAAAAAACGTGTACACAGACCGACTCATACGTGGCGGGAAATAAGGAATATTTTTCTTAAGTCCTACTAAAAGGAGTTGAAGTTTTTCGTATTGCTGTCTCCTTTGCGACTGAGACTACATGGTTTTAAGTCGCTGGTGTTATATATAAACGCGTGTGTATTAATGTGTGTTTTATGTCGTCACGGAATATAACTGGTTGTTAAATGTGGGAATTACAAGAAGACATCGTTTTGGCGCCAAATTATTTATTTTTTCAAACAGGAAAATGGTAAAACGTTAGAGCAACAGATTATGTGAAATGCTGCGTCAGCCATCTTGAAAAGTGTTTCCTTTACGATCCAGGCGAGATAACTCTTTGCTGTTCGGTTATTTCCCTTTATAACACCCCCCCACTTGAAACGCGATCCTTGTAAGAGGTTTTATATGAATCTATTTGTAAGCTTGGCGTTGGCTTAAAAATTCGCTGGGTTCTTCTTGTTGGGACGTTGATGTGAGACTTGCTTCGTTTATTATTTATAACTGAAACACTTTGGGGTAATTCAAATGTGTCCAGTAACACATATAAAGGGATGGCTGCATCATTTGGACGTCGCTCTGGAAGGGATGACGTACAACGCTGATTCACATGTCTAACCCAAATAGATGATTATACATCTATATCATATACGACATTGCCAGAACGGCGCATTAAGCGACCTTGTGCCCATTTTTCTCTACAATTACGGTAGCCCTCAGCAAATACAGGTTGCCCTGGAAGGAATTTACGGGGTTTGCTCCATGAGGGCAATTAAACTGGTTTTCCATCATTTTGTTTCTTCTGAAAAATGTTGTTGTTGATGAGCGATTAGCATCAATTGTTAAACGTATTTTCCTATTCATAAGTGCTTCAGCAGGAGACTTTCCATTTGGGAAATTTGGAATTTGGGTAGCTCTGTAGCTACTTAAAAATATTTGCATTATCCCTTGAGTAGTTCCTTCCCCTTTATATTTTAAGAGTGCTCTCTTGAAAATGTCCACAAAACGTTCTGCTTGTCCATTTGATTGAGGATGGAAAGGTGAAGATCTGAATGCTGTTCTGTTTATCTGAAACTAATACTTCGGACACTCCCAACCTGCTGAAGATTTCCGGTTATATTCTTACAGTTTCTTTTGACGAAATGTGGCTCATCTGAAAGATAAATACGAATCTTACCCGTTAAATGATTTTAAGTTGGGATTACACTTATTTATGAAGCGTTGACATTCTGGGGTCAGAATTTGCACTGTCATTTCTTTTTCTTTATTTAACATAGAAAGTAAATGTGAGCGCACGTCAGCGTCTGCTTGAGATTGTAGCCCTGCGATAAAATTTTCACACTGATAATTAACCACTCCAGCATATTTGATAAAATCGTCATTAACGCTTTTCGTCAACTTAAAACAATTGTATCGGATATTAAACAATGATAATGGTTCATCAAAAATGTCCGTTAACTGGGCTAATGTTTCGTCAAATGTGGAATTCTCTGGTTTCTAAGGTAGAATGAAGTTTACATAACGTTCATGCTCAATAGATTCCCGTTTTCTAAACAATAACCGTCTTTTCCGGTCATTGTTTTTTTTCTTTAAAATCATTTTTTAACGTATGTTTCAAGGGGAGATAACTCTTTGCTTTTCGGTTATTTCCCTTTATAACAAGAACAGTTTAAAACTTGTTTATTTAGTTATATTTAGAATATTATATTTAGAACTCTTTTAATTTTTATTAAAACCAGTACTAAAAGCTGAAACACTTAGATTTATCTTTTTTTATTTTAACTTCATTCTAAATTATTTAAATTTAAGATTCTGTAGGCATATATTTTAGTTTAATACTTTTTAATTCATTTTCCATACGAGTAACAGTAAACATTACATATATATTTATTAAAAAAAATGACGACTTCTTAATGAAACAATGTTTATTACATGAGGTAAAAGTGAAATACCTCTAAAAATAAACTTTTAAAAGGCAAGTCGTTAGTTTGTCCGCTAGAGTATTTTTACCTAATGTTATAGATTTTGTTTCATTAAAAAACCCGTTGAACTTGTTTAATAAATATTACGTTTGACTTTTCAATTAGCGTCGCATACTTTTTCAAAAAAAATCATTGTTAAGGTCAAATATTAGCTTCTCTTTTGTGATTAATGTTTTTGTAATGTTAAATGTTTTGTGTTGGTTTTAACGTTTCAAATTTTTGTATTAAAACATTAATGAACGAAGTTTAAACCTGTTTAAAAAATAAAAATGGAAAGAAAGTTTTTTTTTTTAATCGTACTAAAAACCTGTATGGCATTGTTGAAAACGTGGAAAAATAAGTTTTCATCGCAGAGAAAGGGATAACCTGTCTAGATAGATGAAGCTCTAGCCAGTTCAAAGTATCAATTTTCAAGAACACACACACAATATATATATATATACATATATATATATATATATATAAATCAACAACAAAAACTACGTAAACAGATAAACGATAAAAAAACTAAACAGTAAATTGTATATGGAATCATAGCGTAATGGATTAGGGTGCTGGATTGAAATGCATACGATTCGAATCCTTACAACAGTCAAGCTACGTTGAAGAGGAGTAGGGCTCCGAAATACACGTGTCCGTAGATTACTGTTTTAAAAAATAATATATATATATATATATATATATATATATATATTATAAGAAAAGATATTAAGATAAACATTTAATTTACATTAGAACTGTGTTACATTATCATGCCAATGAGGATGATTATAATAAGTTAAACTAAAATGACTCGGGGAAACCTGCTTAGGCAGTCATTTCAAAGCTAAATGATTTTTAAATTGGAAAAGAAGAAAAACAGCATCGCACAAAAATAAGGGGGAAAACAACGCTTTTATATATTTGGCTTTGAAATGATACGGCCGTAGGAGGTGTCCCCCACACCCCATTTTTCTTACACTTATTGTAATCTGTATTTTCATGATACTGTAATAAACTAATACATGAGCCATTTTAATAACACCCACCCATACACGCACACACACCCACACACATACACACACACACAAATACAATATTAAGTATTTCCAAAATATTGATATGAAAATATGATGGATTTTAATCGACTAAACAGAATACAAGTTTTGAAGTAAACTAATAACCAATAAAGAGAATAATCTGAGACTTACAAGTTTAAAATAAAGCATAGGGGATTAATAAAAACAAACATAAAAATTAATTTCGATTAAATTATTAATCAATAAATGTGGGTAAAATAGAATTATGCCCCTTACACTGTCTCAAAATACGGAATGACACGGAAAAAGTAAAAATTGGAAAATGATAACATGTTTAAATAAAGATAAGTCTTTAAAGGATAGATTAAACATTACAATTAATTACGTAACCAGTATAAGGTGAAGATAAAGATTTATTAGAAACTATTAAAATATTACAAAAACAATTAAAGTATACTTTTAATAGTATATGTTTTTCTTAAAGGCAAATGCAAAAAACTATATCGTAACATGTAAATACGAATTTATACGAAATTAAGGCCAGTTAAGAAATTAATAATTAGACATATAAATATAGACTAAAATTTAAATGGTGTAGTTTAAGATTTGTTTATGAAATCAATTACATAAGTTAATCAGCGAGGAAAAATATTGGTAAAAAAAAATTTCATACATTAAATGGATATAAAAATAGATTAAATGAATATATAAATTAATTAAATGAAGATATAACTTAATCAAATTAATATATAAATTAATTAAATTAATATATAAATTTATTAAATGCATATATAAATTAATTAAATTAATATAGTAATTAATTAAATGTATATATAAATTTATTAAATTAATATATAAATTGATTAAATGAATATATAAATTAATTAAATGGATATATAAATTAATTAAATTAATATATAAATTAATTAAATTAATATATAAATTAATTAAATAGATATATATATATATATATAAGTTAATTAAATTAATATGTAAATTAATTAAAGTAATATATAAATTAATTAAATTAATACATAAATTAATTAAATTAACATATAAATTAATTAAATTTATATAGAAATTTGTTAAATGAATATATAAATAAATTAAATTAATATATACATTAGTTAAATGCATATATAAGTTAATTAAAGTAATATATATATATTAATTAAATGAATATATACATGAATTAAATGAATATATAAGTTAATCAAAGTAATATATAAATTAATTAAATGAATGTATACATTAATTAAATAAATATATAAATTAATAAAATGAATATATTAATAAATTAAATGAATATATACATGAATTTAATTAATATATAAATTAATTAAATTAATATATCAATTTATTAAATGAATATATACATTAATTAAATGAATATATAAATTAATCAAATTAATATATAAATTAATTAAATGGATATATACATTAATTAAATGAATATATAAATTAATTTAATTAATAAATAATTAATTGAATGAATAGATAAATTAATTAAATTAATAAATAAAATAATTACGGGCATATATAAATGAATTAAATGAATATATAAGTTAATTAAATTAATATATAAATTAATTAAAGTAATATATTAATTAATTAAATTAATATATAAATTAATTGATGTAATATATACATTAATTAAATTAATATATAAATTTATTAAATTAATATATAAATTAATTAAATTTATATATAACTTAATTAAAGTAATATATAAATTAATTAAATTAATATATAAATTAATTAAAGTAATATATAAATTGATTAAAGTAATATATAAATTAATTAAATTAATATATAAAGTAAATAAATGAATAAGTAAATTAATTAAATGCATATATAAATTAATAAATAAATATATAAATTAATTAAATAAAAAGAAAATAAGTAGTATATTTACTCAATTCAAATGAAAAAATAAATACAAGAAATAAATAAAATAAAACAATGTCCAACGGCTTTATCCCTTAAAATAAGCATTGTGAATATAGTCATATATATAAAACAAAGGTATTTTAGTGTCTGAAAAGAACCTATATTTAGAATATTTTAAAATTATATAATATTAAAAATTTTTTCAAATTGTTATTAAACAATTGTAACACGTAAGGAAATACACTATAGGATTATCTTATTTTATATATTGTTGTCTTGATTTTTGCTAAAATATCATACGCATGCTCGATTACAAAAATGACAATCATGAAGCTTAATTATTTGAGTCAATTAATATTGACAAACACTGTTTGTTAAAAAATATAAATTATATATATATATATATATATATATATATACTAACAATTAGTCACATAAATACACAGACACCCCCAAATACACCCCATATATATATATATATATATATATATATATATATATATATATATATATATATATATATATATATATATATATATATTAATATATATATATATTCATATATATATATATATATATATATATATATATATATAAGCGAGACAAGACACTGATAGAATTCAGATGAAAATTCTGATAGATATTACTTGAAGTAACACTTTCAGGGGTTATTCTAACCAAAAAGGAAAAGCTCAATATTTTAGAATAGAGCAATAAATAAGTTTGGTGGTTAAATTTTAAATTCTTGCAAAACAGCATATTTATACATATATTCGAATTAAGAATATATTGTTTGACAAAAGGAATATATAGAAGGGGTTATGTTATTTTCCTTAATCGATGGATTTTCACTAATGGCTCATATCATCAGAGTAAATAAAATGCAGTAAGCAAAATGCTCAGCTGTAAATATTCTCTCTTCCTATAATTATCCCCATATAATTATCAACAACCATTCAAAAAAACTATTTTCAATATTTGTGTTGAAAACAAAAATAAGTGTCTATTCACAGCTGAATATTTTGCTTACTGCATTTCAACTCTTCTGATGATATGAGCCATTGTTGAAAATCCATGGAAATTAACAATAAAGGAATAAGAGAATAAAAAGGCAACGAAAGAAAAGAAAACTTGAACAACCTCGCCCCCTATCCTCCCTTGCGAAGACAGTGCACATCTCTCTCATCATAAACTCGGACTAAATATCCACAAAAATAGCCACTCCAAAGATAGGAGACTAGTGACAAACAACTACTTAGTACTCGGATAAGAGTGCGGAGCCGAGGACGGCAATCTATGCATATATATAAGGTATCCAAAAAGTGACTGAAGAGTTTGAACTTAAATAGATTCTATATTTTCTATATCTTTTTGTAATTTTAACACAATCTGATTTAAAAAAAATGCAAAATTCAAACAATCTTAATTTATGAAAAATAATGACTTTTAAATGTTGCACATTTTCAGCTTCGCATATTTGTGCTCTTTCCAAAATATTACTCATGACAGATTGCAGCATCTCTTATTTCGTTTCTGATGTTTTCATTTAATTCTTGCAGGTTTTAATGTTTGTTTCGAATTGTTTTGCGACTTTTAATATCTGTACAGGAAAATCTCGTCGATAATCTCTTGGAGTCAAAACAATTGAACCATGATTTTCGTAAAACAGTTTCGTAATTTGCGTACGTTGTTCAATATTATACTTATTCATAAGCAATTTCCAAAATATTATCTCTAAAATATCTTAAAAAGAGAGAAAAAAATCATTAATGGTAAATATACATATTAAAAAATCATTAATGGTAAATATACATATTTTCAACCTTCAGTGACCTTTAGATGCCCTATATATTATACCAACTCTATTCTTTAATATATCTCTAATAAATATAAAGTTCATATACTAGAAAAATTATTGATTAAAACTAAGAAACATATATTAATAAATACATTTTAATAAGGCCCATTTCATTACAGTCTAAAATGCCTTTAAAAGTGACGGAATAATTACTATATCTAATATCAAGCGATCTACTAAAGAAAAATAACACACGTTTATAAATATCTTGCAATCGCTTTGTATCTCATCATAGAAAGTGGACCTGGACGGATTCGAAAGTACTCTAATCAAAGTGACTATAGGTTTAACCTGAGTCAGTTTTTCCCAAAATCAAGTAAACTAATAAGTAAATAAAAAAGAATCAAAACCACAAACGAATATATATATATATATATATATATATATGTGTGTGTGTGTGTGTGTGCGTGTTCGTGTGTATATATATACATACATACATACATATATATATATATATATATATATATATATATATATATATAGAGAGAGAGAGAGAGAGAGAGAGAGAGACTTGTATGTAATATACTGAGTTTGTGCAACCCAGTAATATATATATATATATATATATATATATATATATGTGTGTGTGTGTGTGTGTGTGTGTGCGTGTTCGTGTGTATATATATACATACATATATATATATATATATATATATATATAGAGAGAGAGAGAGAGAGAGACTTGTATGTAATATACTGAGTTTGTGCAACCCAGTAAATTTTCATATACCAATAAGTTTTACGCCAAAAAGAGATGATTAAAAAGTAAACTACAAAATTATCATGTTTCATAATTGGGAATTAATATACTGTATAAACGAAATCAAGACTTCAAAAAAAAATGTTAATATCAACAAGAAGTGTATTTCATTTTACATTACAATTGTTTCCATAATGTTTGAAATTGTCAATCTGGCATGGAAACAATTGTAACGCAAAATGAAATACACCTCTTGTTGCTATCAACACATTTTTTGAAGTCTTGATTTTGCTTATACAGTATATATATATACACACACACACACACACACACATATATATATATATTTATATATATATATATATATATATATATGATGAACCAAAATTCTATGAGCCAAATATATGTTCTTTAGAAAGCAATATGAATGAATACTTCTGCGTTTTCTACACTCTCTCTTACTGACGCTCCTTGTTTTTGTCATTCTCTATTTTCTTAAATAGTCACTATAATTCCAATACTTATTTAATTTTTCTTTTCTAATCTAAATGTTCTGAACCCGGTTTCGTATTTGTATACCAATATAGTGTAATGCCGAGTCTTCTTCCTATTTTTATGAGAATCATTTACCTTCAAAATGCCATGGCCTTTTCTATTTTCCTCTCATTTTCGTTCTCATAGACCTGATAATTTAATGCAGGATTATGTAACCTTATCTGTCTCTTTTTCATCTCCTTTATCACATAAAACATTATAAAGAACTAATATTAATTATGACTTTAAACGAATACGACTCATATGTTAAAGTTAATAGCTGCATTAGTTTCATAACCATTACTGCGTTATTATGCACCTTCTAACCGCCTAGATCAATTTATCAATATTTACTAAAACATTTAGATTTAAACAACGTTATTTTCAGATTGAAACAATTTTACTTGATAATACAAAAATAATACATAAATTCCGAGACCAATTACAAAATGAAAATACATTCAATTATTTTATAAAAATCCAGCCACTCAAAATTAATAACATTACGTATGAAATTGGATACAACATTTTAAATCGCTTAGTGTAATATATTTTTATCCTGTAATGCAAATTCTGACACCACCGAATAATCTCCCAGGAAGTATATTAGATATATCAGGATCATTTTCTCATACGTCATCGTATAAACTCTGTAAATATCATTGGAAATACACATAGACTGTGGCAAACTAGTCCATGTAGGGAATTTTAGTTGAAGAGATTTTTCATTTTTATTTTATATTTTTCATATAGCAAAAATAAATAAAGAATCTCTTATCTTGAAGTAAACGTCATTCTGTGTATACAGTTGTTTGCTACTTCATGTTTACAGTTTGAGATGCTTTGGTTTCTTTAAAATTCAGAATTTTAACTTTCGGGGTTTTAACTTGAATCGATGCTTGATATGATATGAAATATCAATGGAATGTGAACACAACATTACAAAAACATGAAAAAAATGAAAAAGTTAGCAACGTCAACTGAGCTTCATATTATCAAGACTTGGCCTGAGATTTTAGTGAATACAATCTTACTTTGAATACTGACGAATACAATGAAGATTTCCTTGTAAAAAGTACAAAAGAGAGACAAACAGTATTTATAAAATAGTTTTGTTTTCAGCTTTACAAATTTGAGTTCTTTCCAAAACATTATCTATGGCGGATTGCGGTTCGCCCTATTACAATTTAACTTTCCGTCGTCATTCCTGATGATCTTCAATTGATTTCTGTAAGGTTATGTGTGTTAATTTAAATTTGTCTTTGCGATTCCCTTAGAAGTAAAAAAGCCACTAACTGAAAATGGAAACTATTTAAATGATGTTAATTAAAAAATATATATAATTTTTAACTGTTTTTCCTTTTTGTAAACTAACCTTACTTGTGTACGTCATCTTATGTAAAAAAAATTTTTTCACGTACCATATAACATAAAGGATCGATTTAGATTAAAATCTTGAAAGTTAAAATTCTGAACATAAAAAACAGCAAAACAACTAAAACTGCAAACGTGAAATATCAAACAACTGTACACATAGAAAATCCTCACAGTAAAATAGTAATAAAAATGAAGAAAAATAACATAAATAAATATAAAAATAAAACGAAACTAAACATGACCTTAAAACAGAAATAAAAAGTGCTAAAATAAAGTTATTTATAGTCGGGTACATTCATAAGAAATCTGCGTCACAACTATACATACTAGATCAAAAGAAAAGGAAGTAAACGTCAGCCAAAACATTTTTGAGAGAATGCTGACACGGATCGATATAAACATGAACTCGTAGAAGGTAATAACAATGAATCTTATTGGTTATCTTGCTAGATTAATCATCGTGTGTATATATATATATATATATATATGTCCGATAACAAAAGTTCTATAGATTTTAACCTGAAGATATTGTACGGGGAAAGAAGCGGGAATCATAAGTGCAGGGTGTCACGATTAACGCCAGTCGAGAGACTCGAACCCCTGCAACAGAAGTAATGTCTGGATTCATTAGTAAGGTCCCGGACCATTCGGCTTCCGTCAACCGCGAGAGATACAGTTAAAATTAAATATTTACACTTATTAAATGCTTTCAACGTCAGTCAGAATGATCTAATCATTATATGATGATCTCTGCATATGAGCTCAATTGACCGACATTACTACAACGGAAAGTGCTCAACGATAAGAAAAAGCTATATATATATATATATATATATATATATATATATATATATATATATATTAACCGCTCAATGACTTCTTTGGTAACCTTGTATTTATTATTATACTCAAATCTAGATTTCTATGTTTTACAATAGGTATATTTAAACTAAATGAATTACACATTTACATACATGTTTAATTGTTTGATAAATTTTGTTTTTTGGAGTTGAGTATATATTTCTTGAACAAACGGAGTTACGGTGAAATTAATAAAAGCGACACGTTGATAGTGAACCACTAAATGATCACATCTGTTTTGGACAGGACGACGTGTAGACATATTTATAGGAATTTTTACTTCTAATGAACACAATCAAAGCAGACAGCAGAAATCAAAAGCTATCAGCTTGCTAAAAGGCAAACGGAACTTATGCAAATGGGAATTAAATATTCAATCAACTTGAAGTACTCCCATTTATTTGTAAGGCCATTAGTTTTGTTAATTGTCTTCTGGCCATGGAAAAGTTAATTGAAAAGGAGACATAATTCTACACAGTTTTGCAAAATTATTTTTTCGTCCTTGTCCAAAACAGGATCACAAAAAATAGTCAATTAATTATGCATGAATTGAAATAAAGTAATCGTTAAAAATCCAATCGCGTTTTATTGAAATTAGTTTCAAAATGAACACGGATAATGAAAATAAACTTAAATTTTCACCCTAACTTCTATGTTTCTTCCTTTTATTGTTTATATATATATATATATATATATATATATATATATATATATATATACAAAAACATATATATATGATAGTGCTTGATTATCTCCTCTTCTTCTTCTCTTCTATATAAATAAAATGAACTCATTTTTTCCCGTCTGATTTTGACATTAATAGGATTAAAAATCAAGATATTTCATGCAAATATAATATGCACAAACGGCAGAACAATATCTGAGGTGTGTTATAGGCTTATTATTTCTCAAATTCCTCGATAATCTTAGATTTCTATACTTTTTCTGCTGAGAAGTCACGGCCAAAATCGGTTAAGATCAATGGAAGTGGTAAAATATTTTCTCTCTAATAAATTCCTCTTCCCCCTGCCACCACTTAACACCGTTTGGGGATCGTTCGCAAGGAACAGTTGAGAAGAGAACACCGGTTTGGCTTCGTAGTTCTTTCATGTGAAGTTATTTAAAATCACTAAACTAACCTGCAGTGCTCTGTGGCGTATGGTTAGCGTGCTGGACAATTCACATTATATTTTCACGTTCGCGCCGACCTACCGTAGTCGTTTTTTTTTTTTGTTTTTTTTTTTCTCCTAAACAACTGGAATGGACTTTTCTTGGTGGCCGAACTGTTAACGTTGCAAATGTTTGTTTTTTTTTCACACTTTATTTTCCTACTTTTACTCATGACTCCGGGTTTGATCCTTCCTACTTACCTACCATAACATTTTTAAAACTCCCCCCCCGTCCCGGAAACAAACACTCGGGCAACGCCGGGTACCTCCGCTAGTATATATATATATATATATATATATATATATATATATATATATATATATATATATATTATATGTGTGTGTGTTGATGAGCCATCAAATGACTTAATAGGGGTCTATGTGTTATACTGTATATATATATATATATATATATATATATATATATATATATATATATATATATATATATATATATATATATATATATATACACTGGCAGGTTGCCCGACACTGTCCGATGGTAAAATACGCTTAAATATGATATTTTGATTGACACATAATTTTGTATTTATTATTGTGTTATATTGGAACGAATATATAGTAATGATTTTACATAAAAACCTGACTCATGTACTACCTTCGAGAATCTAAACAGAAACGGTTATCTTATAATTTACTTTTTTTGTTTATGCCTGAACTATGATAACATGTTTGCTGCAAGGCTAAATATTAACACATTAACTAATGGCTATCACGTTAGTATGCATATACGAAATTTCGTTCGACTTTCACCTGGCAAATTCCATTTCTGTAATTTTCATACTTTTGCACCGATTTTCCCTAAAACCCAGATAGTTTTGCACGGGTTCTAATACCCTATATATTAAGTTCCATGTCTGTAGGCCCAAAACTGACAGAGGAGTTTGCAAGGCAAATTATCAAACAAATAAATATATGCATATATAAATATATATAGAAAGAGGTTTATGTTTAATATAAGCATTTTACACAAATATTAGCTAGTAAAAACCGTGTAGAATTACTCCATGAATATAATTACACATAATAGTAAACTAAAGATGATCATCCCATAGCAAATACGAAAAACAAAACAAATGGGGAATTAATTAAAATGAATGTCTTAAAGCATATGCAAATTAGTTAGATCTTTTGCAGATAAATGCAATTAAACGACGACTCATATATAAGAAAGTCGTATATTCTTGTTAAATAAATAGAAAACATGGTTTTTAATGTAAATATCAATACACTTGCGTGTAGTTTTGTAGGACAAGTGAAATATATTAATAAATCTGGCTGATAAGTCGAAACAATAGTTGTAATCGTCTTTTGTTATATTGAAATTCAAAGATGGCGTAAACACAACAAAACAGAATTGCAACTACGCTTTCGAATTTTTTCGGATTTATGTAATCATGGCCATATTCCTTGGATTTTCTTTCAAAGTTGATTAGTCAGAACAAAAATATATCCAAATTGACGTAAAAAGTGTATGAATGGTTCTGCGCAACGAAACTAGTGGTCTCAAGTATTACACAATTTAACATGCTGAAAGAAATAAACGGTAAGACCGACAACTCCTTGGAATTTGAATATAGACTTTTTGTCATTTATATATGTATACTAGACTACCCGTGACCCGTTAGGTCAGTATGTTATATTAGCTATGGAATTCATGTATGAGCGTGATAGTTGTGACGTAAAGAAAATAGATTTTTTTGGATATAGCAGAAACAGTTCTATAAAAGTATATTAAAATTAAAAATCACGGACGGATCATTCAAACATGAAAAAATAAATCCTCCCTATTCGTGTAAAGCTACCTATTTTTCCGAATAATCGCGTAAAAATCGGAAATTAAGCATGCTTTTCCTACGAATCGAACGCCGACGAAAATCATTTAGCAGCAAAAACGCACATGCACCTACCGATGAGAAATATAAGAATGAAAAACCCATATTGAAATCCTTTAACCAAGTTATAGAAACTTAAAAATAATAATAATAATAATAATAATAATAATAATAATTAATAAAATCTGAAGCAAAAAATAAAACTAACATTGAAACAGATTAGTAAATGTGTCAAAAAATTCACCGTTCTCGCATAACTATTTTGTATCTAAAAATATAAGCAAAAAATAAAAAAGACGGAAGGAAGGAAAAGGGACGGATAGAGAGTAGTAGTATTAGTAGTAGTAGTAGTAGTAGTGGTAGCAGTAGTAGTAGTCTTGGCTTTACTACAATTGTTCTTATGTGTGTCAACGGGTTAAAGTTGTTTAGTTGTAAGAAAATAGCGACAGTATAGTTGTAATAAAGAATAGTTGCAAAACACCCCCACTCTTCCTATGTTTAATAATAATTTCGGAATAATAACGTTAATATTTCAGTGCACAGGTCAAAATCTGCAAAAGAAGCGATTTGTGTTTATTTGTTTACCTTCTTATGGGTTAATGTTTATGCGCGCATGCGCAACCGGATGTCGTAAACCAGAAAGTGGGTTACATGACTCGTTACAAGGTCATTTGAGTTTTATAATTATATATATATATATATATATATATATATATACATATATAGTATAATAATGATACAAACATTATTGGTTACATAAGTGAATACATGTTTTAGTGGAACCACAATTTAAAGAAACCCTCAACGGGTGACACTTTTATTTCGGTTCGATGAGGTGGGTTTTGCTCAATGGAGATTTTACTGAAAGATGTATGCACATGCGCAACCGGTAATATTTTTATAATAAAATAAATAAACACATTAAATACCCGCTCTGTCCTGTATTGAACACGTTTTTATAAATACAGGGCTTTCAGTGGACCAACATTAAGGAAACCAAAGTAAACAACCATTATATATATATATATATATATATATATATATATATATATATATATATATATATATATATATATATATATATATATTCTCCTTTGCAGAACTCAAACCCGCGTATACATTTTGCTCATTAGGATTGAGCTATCCCCAATTACGAGGTATTTTTGGTGATCCACGAGGCGCAACTTCGTGACGCACAGACATCAGATGTCATCATTTTCTACGGCAAACGTGCCCGACATGCAGGTTCAGGAATGAATCTTGCAGCAGGTTTCCAATAAAAAAAATACACAAGGTACAGCATTGTCGCCTATCTACCAGGAAATTTTATTCGGGTGTGCATTTCCTCCAGTGAATTAAACGCGCTCCAAGATACCAACATGGAAATTTTTACGATTCGGTGCAGTACAGTGGAACAATAAAATTGTCGTCATAGAAAAGATAACATGATTATATTTGTCTTTGATGAAAAACAGTTTCTTCTTTTGTTGCTTTTGTTGGTGTTGCATTTTTGTTGTTGTTGTTGTTGTTGTTGTTGTTGTTGTTGTTGCATCTACTAGTTTGCCAGTTGTGTATAATCGCAAGATGCGATAGGAGTCTACTATCACGTCTAAAATTATTACAATGTTCAACGAGTGAGATCGGAGATGCGCCGTTATACAATTCACGCTCTTTACCGATCCAAGTTATGAAAACAGAACCATTGCCAACACCCTCAACATGCATTGCTTAGTTGCCACGAATAAGAAGATAGTGCACAGGGCGATTAAAAACAAAGTTTCCGACCACGGTGTGGTTTCAAGTTAGGTCCACATCATGCTACCTTACATTTTCGAAGTCGGCTTGAAAGTAAACACCAATGTGTACCCTGATGTGCTGAAGAGTGTGGTAGTCTCCTGGCTAATAAGCTGACAGCTGGCAGACCCTAGGTGTAGCATCAGAACTCGGCGTTCGCCCACAAGTCGAAAGAGTCTCAGGCTTAGCTTCAGAAGGAGTGTTACGACCTCGTACCCTTCTCCCTCACCCTGATCCCGCTTAACTACTGTTCTTGATCATATGTCGAGAACATCACAAACATGACCTCCCACAACACAGTCGTTTCAGTCGGTCTAGTGTTCTGGTTTTACATGTATTACATATTCTTGGAATGGTTTCCAACAAACCAACCATATACAGTATACAAAGTGTGATTAGTTTTCGAGTGTTTTCCTTTGGTGTCTGGTCCAGATTTTTCGGAGCTGATCTCGTGCTCTCTGGATAGTTTGGATAGTTTGGTATTTCTCTTTAATCGTCTATCTCCTCTATTGCTGTTACGGACATCTGCGTTTCATCCACTAAAGAATCATAAGGTCCGTTAGTCTGAAGACTCTCTAAGGCGATTATAAGCAGATGTCTCTTAATCGCCATATAGTTTCCTAACTTCCTAACATTACTACCTTACATTATTACCTAACATTACTCACGTATATACATATGTGTGTGTGTCTGTGTGTGTGTCCGTGTGTGTGTAATTATAATTAAATAATAATAATTATTAATTTATGCCTATATACTCTAGTGTTACTTGCTTACGCAATCATCAGTAGAGACAATTTCTGCCGGTCTGGAAATTCGAACACAACAATAAACCCACCTTTGTCTCAATCTGTTAAGTCATTACCTCCACGTCACCAAACACTTGATATGAGAATGAATGAAATTAACAACTACTAAACACATTTGGGCGCAGTCTTTAAACAAACCAGAGTGTTCGAACAAGCAAAAGTTGCCTAAACGGCAATTGAATGTCTATTAGTTTATATTGCCCAGACCGTGTGCAGTTTTACTACTTTTAAAGTGTCTTGATAATCTATTTCAATAATAATTATTCTTTTATACGTACATGCACTAGTGTTGCATATGTATGCGTGCGTGTTTATACTCCTATGTAAGGTTAGTGAGATACAACTCTAGCAGCGTGTTCGATTCTTTAAGATAAATTTAAAAGATAAGAACGTATGTATGTGTCAAATCTAGAATAAAGAAAACCAATACATAGTGACATTTGTCTGATTCATTTCGGCCTCTGTTTATATCTGTTTCCCGTGAAATGGCATTTCGCAAAGTCTGAAGTAAATACGCCATAGGCGACTAGATTGTAATCCCAGTGATTTGAAACCGATGGTACCGATATTTGTATACTATAACATGCACACACGCACACTTATATATATATATATATATATATATATATATATATATATATAGATAGATAGATAGAGAGAGAGAGAGAGAGAGAGGGGGAGAGAAAAAGAGAGAAAGAGAGAGAGAGTAATGAAATGTAATATGCAATTATCTATATAAAGAAAAGAAAGGTCATTTCTGAGTAATTTAAAAATGGATTTGGAAAAGCTTTGTTTCTATTGTGGTGTCAGTTTTATAGAACGGGAAGTACAATTAAGAACTCGAATTAGATGTATGAATAAAATTAAATTTCCGACGCCATTTTTCTTATGTTATACAACGAAGCGAATTGTTGATAGGTACGTTCAGTTCATTATTGATTTTAGCCGCGAATAAGAACAGATGTTTCTCTGTACCGAATACCCGACTTTTTTCAAAGTACATATTTACCTTTATATATATATATATATATATATATATATATATATATATATATATATATATATATATATGTATATATATTGCAAACCGCCTGGCGTTGCCCGCTCGTAAAATACGCATAAATATTATAATTTAATTAATACAGAAAATGAGTCTGTAGATCAAACGCTCGTTGAGTATATAGGTTGAGAAGTGTCCTCACACACATTCTCACTTTTATAGATATATAGATAAAGTTAAATAGTTCTGTATCTTTCTATGTTCATTCCTAAAATAATTAATCGCGCATTATGAATGTTATCGCTATGAATATTTAAGTAGAGATATACATATATAAAATGAAAAAGGATTTTATATTTATATTTATATTTTTCTATGTTCTTCCAGCTCTCCATGAAAGAAAGCCCAAGGAAAGCTGGAACACTAAAACTACGCTACAAAGACGTGTCCAAGAGCATTAATAAGTACTGCAACTGGAGATAAAAGGCAGACGCTCTTTTGTCTTGGAAAAAAAGTGATAACTGGCGCAGCAGATGTCATTGAGGATTTTTGTACAGTTATAGATAGATTGCACAAGTTGAAGATAGATTGCTGTCGTAGGATTGTTAAGAGTGCGATTGGGTTGGCCTCACATTTACGCCATGTTTATTAAGTATACTTCACTCCGTAGAGTATACTTAACTGTAGAACGTAGTAATGTACTTAACTAATGTAGTTAACTACTTGGTGTAATAGTATGAAGTGTAGAAATACAGTGCACTGCTGTTGATGATGGATATATTTATACATACATAATCTATTAGTAAACAATTAAGTATTATGAATGTTGGGAGATAACTGCTATTCGTTTGGTATCATAATTTAGTATATACAAGTAACCCCGTTGCAGCCAGATGGCTGAATATTGTAAAAGAAAAACGAGTAAGTACAGTGTATTTACACAATTTTTATTTACATGAAAGAAGCAACAGTGGAACCAACAACAGCAAGGAAGTGTTCAACACGAAAACACGACGTTCCTCGTCTTTTTACAGTCACTTTTTTTCAGAGCGAAGATCAGATCGTCTGGGTGTCTTACCCGCGATGCCGCTACATACAGTTGACCATGGGTGAAAGTCGGTTCTTCTAGCCATACACCCACCTTGCTCAGCGTCTGGCCTTGACTTTTATTGATTGTCATGGCGCAGGCAGGCCTCACCGGGAATTGGCGACGATTCCACGCGACAAATTGTTCATCTTGGTGATTCATTTGTATTCTTGGTATGAGTACTTCCGTCCCCGGAGAAAGTTCTGTCGGACACATATATACACAGACATATGTATAGATATATCGGTATATAGATGTAGAGATATATACACATATTGAGAACACACTAAAAATGTGACATTTTTGCATTTTGTTGCATACATTTTTTTGCATGTTTTTGCAATTTCATACACTAAACCTGGATATAAATATCACTAACACATCCGCTTGGTCATAAGCTTCATTTCGGTACCTTACTTGCCTGAGTGGGTTGCCTGTAGGCTGAGATAAACCGCGTCACACACAGACAGTAGGAAAGTTATAGTTCAATTTTGTTTTATTTTACGGCATAAATTAGTTGGCACACTGTTTCTCAGTAGATAATTGAAATTAACGTTGATCCTGATAAGTATCAGATGCGTGATACATTTCAGATTACCAGGCGCTGTATGTTGAAAAGCGTCGACATCTCCATTCAAGAACTACAAATATCTAATGTCGTCATCTCCCTGACCGGAATATGCACGCGGCTGTGGACAGCTTGTGAACTTGATATTCTCTAGAAAATCCCTCCTACAAAGGGAAGCGGTTCAGCCGACAAAGAGTGAATACTGCTAAAAATAGTTCTATATAAAGAAGGAGAATAGAAATTAGAATCTATTTGTTAAACTGTAGTTGTCTCCTATTTTTTAATCGTTCACAATGTGTATAAGACATTAATTAATTCATAGTCATTTTAATTAAGATATTTTGAAGTATTTAAAACGTTTTAGAGAGACATAATATAAGCACAATACTTTATTCAAAATTGAAATATTTCAGATTTACATTAAATTTCATCTATACTTATTTGACACAAGTTAAACAAGTTCAATATAATTCAATTATTTCTTTATTATACATTTTTCAAGCATCAAAACAAAGAAAATGTCACACTTGCATTTCGAACACAAGAGAACTTATACCGGTTCTCACTATATATAGTGCCAGTAGTACCTACACCGATGGAAGAAGCGGCAGTACTATAACTGACTAGCTGCTTGGAAGCCAGTTATACCCGTTTCCTTACTTTGTACCTTTGATGTTAAATACACTTGTTCCTTAAACCAATCTCGACTTGATTTTCTTCTTTTTACTATTGTGCCACGATACAACTAATAATATAAAATTTTTAATACCTTATGTTTAAAATCTTTCGATCAAAGTCAATTACATTATTCTAATTCATTAAAATGTCTTAAACTTCAAGATTAAGATAAAGGGTTCTTATAAAGAAATTAAAAATTGAATTTTTAAATCGAAGGTGGCGGCAGTATTATGCCACCTAAAACTCTTTTAAGTTCTGGAAATAAACAGAAATGGGATTAATATTTATTACGTACATTAAAACCACATATATCTCTAATTTCCACTCTATTTTTTATCTTATATTCATAAAACTCAATTAAACTAAATATAGCCCAGATTAAAAAATCCTACGCTTAGCAGCTGTATTCCAAAATTGATAAGGATCTGGTAAATAATGTTACGATACGCCCCGATGGGTTCCAAATTGAAATTTATTTTCGATTATGTATCGTGTTAAGTAAAGAAAAAAATGTAATACGCCGGTTGTTGAATGTTACGACACAAATGGCAAGGTAATGATAGGTTTCTTGAACAATGCCGTCGTGAAATAACACAGATATTGCAATTCGACAAAACAAGAAGAAAAAAAATGACCGGACATAACAACAAGATTATATATGTGTGTTTATATATACGTCAACTATTTTATTGTGCAATAAAATTCAATAAACACAAAATAAGACATATATTGCAATGTCTCAACGAGTCAAAACCAAGCGAACAAAAGAAAAGTAGTTCATAAGTTAAGCAATGTCTCTCTGTGTCTCTCTTGAACAAAACATAAAATGCGATGCCTTAACAGATTAAAACAAAACGGAACAAAAGAAAGAAGTTCAAATGTAAACTAATGTCTCACTTTTTATTTTATTATGTTATATTAGCATAGCTACCCGGCGTTGGCCGGCTACGAGAGGTGGTATAGTAAGACACTTGAGCATCCAACCCTTTAAAAACTATAAATAAATACCCATGAGTCCCGTGCGAGCGTAAAAAACTGCAGTAGCCTGTAACGCGAAACAAGAAAAGGAAGTAAAAAAATGCAAACGTTTTATTCGTCTGGCTCACAGCGCCTGTTTGAAATGAGGGTGTGTCTTCGAAATAGCGTTTTTTAAAACGCACGTTGAGATCGCTAGATGTGAATGTCTTGCAAAAATGCCGATGCAAAAAACGGCTCAGTTGACGGTCAAAGAATTAATGTTTTTAGCCAATTCTTCCGATATTTGTCATCCGAGAGATCGATTTTTCTAACGATACCAATTTTGTAAGTGCTCATACCGTGTGTCGAAAGTTTTCGGCAGATATACAAACACTCACAGACACACACAGACATGTACATATACTAACACAAATTTTGCCTTTTTTATAATAGGTAATATAATGTATAGTCATAGGAAAAGAAGAAATTTTGAGATGGAAGATTTGTGTTCGACTATTCAAGTGAACATTGCTTGGGACGAAAAGGGGGAATTATAATCACAGAGTACTTATATTTTAGAAAAAAGTATAATCTGAATGAGATGAATGATCTACAGAAATAAAGTATTGAAGATAAGCCATCATTAAATTTCAAGCTTTCCTGCATTTTAATAGTTCTTTGATAATCTCCATAAATATCCATTCCCTGATTTGCGGTAAGCATACTTCTTTCATGTCTTCCCTTTTCAGCTGCATTAACGATTGTTTGCAAAGTACGCCGTGAACTTATCTCCAAATTAAATCAATTAGGGCGAGTGGTGAATTTAACATATTCTCTACCACGGATGCTACCATCCTTAGTCTTCTCCCCGTGACGGTTGATTTTAGAATAAATTTAAAAAAAATGTTTTCTACCTCATTTGCTTTTTTTTGCGCACCAATTTTATTTCAATTTATTTGCCTTTTCTTCTCTCTTTATTTTTTACAGAGAAAGAACGACTATGGGGAGGGTTAGGGGATGCAGACATGTGTAACATGATGAGGATGGTGGAAAGGTGTTCGTCTGGGTCATTTAAGCTTGGAATGCGAGTGAATGATTCAGTTTTCTTTTCTTTTCAATGATCGAATAAAAATCTAATCAAGAAAGGAGAGAAGAATCTTTGTCATCACGCATTTTAGCTGACTCTCATAATTGTATCACCACTTGATGGCGCTCATGTGCAACCATAGTTTAAAAGAGAATGATGTACTTAAAAATATAAAGAAATATTAACATGCCGGAATTCTTAAAGATATACACCCACACACAAAAACAGACACATACACAAACATACACAAAACACCCACCCACAGACCCCCACACACATATATATCAATATATATATATATATATATATATATATATATATATGAATAAATTTGTAGTCATCGACATACAGTCCTGTTTCGTTGTATCACAAATAATCAGTGCCGCTAGACTAGCATCTCTCCCAAGCCAAGGCTTGAACCTAGAACCGTCGTGTTGACATATATATATATATATATATATATATATATATATACATATATATATATATATATATATATACACATATATGTATGTATGTATCTATTATTCTTAGATAATATAATTCAGCGGTAAAACATCCAATTAATTAAAATGCTCAATATCAATGTAGAGCAATATATACTTTTTATTTATTTATACATTTAAGAATCGCTACACATTCATGAACAGGTTTTGGTCAGCTAGTTATAACAAGAGACTCTATCAATCGATATAGCTTTTACAAAAGTCCAACGTCCAAATGATGTCTCTAGTAAGTAAAAATTAGTTGGCTGAAACATACCCATGAATATGTAGCGATACCTAATTTTTATATATTCCAAAAATATATTCTGTATAATATATATATATATATATATATATATATATATATATATATATATATATATTCATAGATATGAAGTATTTTTACATTTAAAACTATATAAAATCTTATTTAATGTTTATATTTTTTATCGTTCATTGAAAAACTATTTGGTCAGTCAGTCATTTAATCACCTGCAATCAATGCATCAACTGGCTCCCTCGAATTCACTATAGTTCTAATGTTAATTAAAGAGATAATATGTTCTTTACTATGAAGCACTGTTTCGGGAATCGAAAAACAAAACAGTATATTAAATCATGGCTCCACAGCAGTGTTGATCAAACACCACCTCTCTTAATAACGAGAACATAAAAAAGTTATATATATGAAGTGTAGAGAAAGAGAGAAATAAAAATAATACATGTATCCAAATGAGAAAACTCCGAAGAATACACCCTGAATTCATATACTGTTCATTATCTATTGTTGCTCTATTTATACATATTTTAATCCTATCTTTTGATAAGTTCAATTTCGTCACAGAGTTCGGAGATATATTCTTTGCCTAAAGACATCAAGCTTATCAAAACCACGATTGAAATATGTCCCGGGTGTTTAATCTTGATATGTTTGTATATATATAATATATATATATATATATATATATATATATATATATATATATATATATATATATATATATATATATATATATATGTCTCGGAAGTAGAGTGAAAAGCACATCTTATTTTTCTTTTATTAATATTATAATATATATTCCTTGTACACATGTTTGTGAATTATTCCATGGATTTCTGCCTTTGGATTATTATGGACCATCTTCTTCCAATTTCGGGATGTCTTTGGATTTTAGTTGGAAATTCTTTTAACTTTCTTGAATTTTTATATTTGGATTTTACCGTCACTGGATTTTTTACCTTCCACCAGACTATCCATTCATGTGTAATCACCTTTTTCTTTACCATATTCTCTCTGCTTAACTTATTTTGTTTTCAAGTAAGATCTTTGACTTCCTTGTTGTTTCATCAAATACTTCTGCATGCAAAATCCGATCCCGCATTTTGCTAATTCCTACCCTCTGATGAGAAGGAGAGTATTTCTTCGAAACTCCGCGGATTAAGGACTATCCATTTATCTAGTGTTTCCTTTTCAGATTAAATATGTTTTTAACTCATTTCAAAGTGTTTTTTTAACATATTTTATTTACTGTTTGCTCATATATATATATATATATATATATATATATATATATATATATATATATATATATGAGCAAACAGTAAATAAAATATGTTAAAAAACACTTTGAAATGAGTTAAAAACATATTTAATCTGAAAAGGAAACACTAGATAAATGGATAGTCCTTTATAGTCTTTATATATATATATATATATATATATATATATATATATATATATATATATATATATATATATATATTGTAAATTCTAAATGCACACGTTCTTTATTCGACCAGCGACACACAATGCACACCTTACAAACGTCCTTATTTCGTGGAGTTTAAAAGAATACCTTCTTTTCTTCAGAAAAAAATATTTCTAAATATTATTTATATAAAATCTATAATTTTGCTGTTTAGCGCACAAATTTCAACTGCAACATATGAAGCGAAATATATGGAAAAAGCGTCTGAGAATGCACAAAATACATTTGTGAAAACGATATTTTGATGGCGTTCATATAAATCCAGAAGGCATGTAAAGAAAAGTCGTAAATCTGTGTACGGTAAGAATCAAATTGTAAATAGAAAGATAGCATCTGAGTTGTACCTATTTACTATTCATCCCCACAGGACAGAGTTAGACACCAGGGTCGTTTTTTAACGTGGAGAAAAGGTACAAAAATAAAAATTGTCTCAGTCGTGAAGGATTTCTCCTCCACCGAAAGAGAACAAGAAATGGAAGTGCAGCATCTGAAGAACAGATGGTATTTATTTGCTCCCCCACTGAGCAAATTAGGCACAAGGCCGTTTTTAATGTGAGGTAAAAACCAGCTCCCTTAAAAGTAGGCAAAAAGGGGGCACTCTGGTTACCAAAAATAATAATTGTCCCAGTATAGAGGGCTTCCCCTCCATTGACCGCCACAAACTATCTTAAGTGCAGCATCTGAAGAACAGATACTACTCTTTGATCTTGACCAAAAGGCCAAGAACATCTAAGTTGTAATATAAGATTCCATGTGCTGATATAGAGGGGTTTTTACTGGGAACAGATTTTTCAGTCCAAAAATATATACATAACCAAAATGCTCGGCTCAAGGCAGTAACCTTTCGAAGACCAACATAATATCCTTTTACCTATTGTTGTAATCCTGGAAACATTTTTTTCATTTTCGTTTATGAAAATACGATTTGCTTCATATGTTACAGTTTTAATTTATAGCAAAATCATAGTTCTTTCTATAAATAATATTTTACTTGTTTCTTCTTTCAGAACAAAAAAAAAAGGAATTTTCTAAATTGGGCATTGTCTGTCACTTTGCAATTTGTATATTCTTACTAGCAGAGTGGCCCGACGTTTCCCGGGATTGAATAATTATAAATGAATATTTCACTCTCCGATATTTTTATTGTTATCGAAATTGATGAAATAGCTATTTTTTTTCCATCAAATCTAATTGCCTGCACTAATTGGGGACCAATCGTGATACACTTGGAGGGAGCTTTACACCCTTTCGTAGTGACAACATTCTCAATATATGGTGGTCTGCATTACATTGTAGATACTCTATCCTTGAATGTTACAGTTATTTTTATATAATGGCTTGCATTAAAGTTTAAAATGAAGCAGTCAATTATCATGCTACAATTGTTCTATATACAGAAACATTCATTTCGAACACTTTTGTCATATCAAAGAACTTACTGTTGATTTTGTATGCCTTACATTAATAGCTGTTGAGTGATAATGGCTTGAATTTCAGCTTAAAATAGGAAAAAAATCAAGTATCAAGTATTTATTTCGAACGCGCCCCTGTAATACTAAAGTGCCTATTTTCAGCTTGCGTGGTAATAAAACTGTTTAAATACATTGCAATGTAAGACTGTGCGTAAACTTTGGTCAACGTAACCTGTTCCCTCTTTCATAGGGTTGTTTTAATTTTCGATATAAAACCTATCTAAGAACACCACCAGTCACATAGAACATATTTGTGTGAATTTTCATAAAAAACTGAAAAGGCTGTTCTAGAATCCATAGGGAACGAACTCACATACTCACAAACACAGAAAAACCTCCATTTATATAATAGTCGTGATATTAAGCTCGATTCTTTTTGGAGTGTATTGAGCTTTTTCATCTGATTAGGAGTATCCTATAAATAGATGTACTAGCATTTATATCCCTTTAGAATTTACAGAATTACTCATTTAGTAATCCATACTATAAACTATTTTGATTATATATAAATATATATATATGTGTGTGTACGCATAATTATATAATTATATACATATATATATGCATATATATATATATATATATATACTTAATAATAGAATTTTAATACCATTTAAAATGAAGCATAGTATTAAAGATCATGTTCTTATAAGCAAATATTTTCAGACAGTTTTGCAATCATTTTAAATAAAAATGGAGTAAATTTCAAAATAAACGTAGATCCCATGAACAAAGCTTCTTTCTTAGAACTGCACAACTGTGGAACTATCTTCCCTTTCCCTGCTTTCAAGCTGACTACAATTTTATTGTCTTCAAGTCCAACATAAACAAGTTCTTGATGAACCGTCCTTCTAAGTAATTCAATTTAAAAAATCTCCACTACTTATGATTACTACGCTATTATACCATAACTAATGTATACCCATTAACATTTATCCTCGAGTGTTCTCCTCACCTGGATAAGTAGTCACTCTTTTGTAAAAAAAATAAAGAAAAATCTTATAAGTAGCTTCTATTTTGTAAAAAAAAGAAAGATCTCTGGCTTAAAATATAGATTTCGACGCAACTATTTTTGTTACATTTGTGACAGAAAACTAACGTAACTAACGAGGCGTGTGTAGAATTAAATCCCCCATGTCAAAATGTTTGATTTACTTATATAACGGACATATATAGTTGGATTCAATATGCCAGCGTTATCCAGAGTCTCATGATGATATTAAAAAGTATCAACTTTTCACATTTCCTAAAAATATATCCTTACATGAAATATATTGTAGTTAAAATATAATGTAATGTTTCATTAAATACAGTGTATTTAAGGAATACTTAAGGCGGGATAACTATCGAAAACTTACTTGCATCTTCAAGGTGTTATTACCGATTTAATTTTATTATAATTTTTAATCATTTTTAATTGATTAATTTGCATTTTTAAATTTTTAATTGAGTAATTACGATTTTTAATCATTTTTAATTGCTTAAATAGCATTTTTGATCAGTTTTAACAGTTTTTGATTACAGTTTTTACAATCATTATTTTAAACGTGTAAAACGCTCACTTTATTCAAACTATCATCAGCAACATCGGGGAGAACTCAACCTTTGGTATTTTTGATAGTTTCTATGTAATGACCTCCGGGTTTCTCGATGCCTGCCTTTACTTTTAAAACTTTAAGTAGTAGTTGCAGTAGTAGTAGTAGTTGCAGTAGTAGTAGTAGTAGTAGTAGTAGTAGTAGTAGTAGTAGTAGTAGTAATATAGCAACAGACTATGGAGATAGGAGGCCAATACCTATTTTAGCAAGTCTTTATAGGTGTCTCCACATTCATACAGTCTTAGTTGTCATGATTCCATGTGATTGTTCTTTGTGTTTTATGTTTGTAGGACTTTCTGTCTGTCCGACTTGTGTCTGCAGCTCGTGTGTGTAAGACTCCGCATTCAAGAGTTTTTCCTTAATATTTCAATCGTTTTTTATTGTCATACGTTGCATCTTTTTCTAGTCATAACTCTGATTCCAATCTCTCCCATTCCTTTTAAAAAGTTTTTTGGCATTATTCCTAGTGTTCCTACTATTAGTGGTGCTATCTTGACCGTCTTCAGCTTCCATATCTTTTTAAGCTCTCTAGCCAGTTCCGTATATTTGCTCCGTTTCTCTGTCACCTTGATCTTCACTTTGTGGTCTGCTGGAACTGCAAAATCTACAAAATATCTATTTTTGGTGAAGTACCACTTCTTGAGATAGGAAGATTTATACAATTGATAACTCTTCTCATCTGGTGTAGAAACTGGTTAAGAGCCATTTTAATCATATATATATATATATATATATATATATATATATATATATATATATATATATATATATATGATTAAAATGGCTCTTAACCAGTTTCTACACCAGATTGTATACATATATATATATATATATATATATATATATATATATATATATTTATTTATTTATTTATTTCTGTTTGTATTTTATGTCAGTTCTTAATTGTCCACGTATTTTTGATTTTCTATCAAATCCTGTCTTCTATTAAAAGAGGCATATTAGCTATCAAGACTTGCTAAAATAGCTCTTGGCCTCTTATCTCCATGGCCTGTTTCTAAAAAGGTACTACTACTACTGCTACTACTAATACTACTACTACTACTACTACTACTGCTGCTGCTGCTACTACTCCTACTACTACTACTACTACTGCTACTACTACTACCCCTACTACTACTACTACTCCTACTACTACTATTACGACTACTACGACTACTACTACTACTGCTACTACTACTGCTACTACTACGACTACTACTACTGCTACTACTACTACTACTGCTACTACTGCTACTACTACTTCTACGCCTACTGCTACTTACACATCTTTAAAAGTAAAGCCAGGCATTTATCAACTCGTCATTGTATTACAACTATTTTGTCACCATTACGAATATTCCATGTAGTTATTTTTTTCCCCATTTTTTCTCGTCTTATCTTTTATCTCTCTGTTTTCTGTTTTGTCGATTTGTCAGTGTTTCTTGTTGTCATGGTTATCCTTTTGCGTTATATATTTTTCTAATTCGTTTTTTTTTTGTGTCATGCATACCATCTTCTATATAAACTAGCCCTCTCCCGCCTTCTTTCCTCTTCACGTAGAGTCGACCAAGATCGTCCTTTGGGTGTAGTACATTGTACATGGCCATGAGTTTCCTGATTTTCCCGGTATCGTGCTTGGGTGCTGGGTGGTTTGAAAAGTTAACACCCCGTATTGATATTTGGTCAAAGGTTAGCTTTCAATGAAAAGTCTACTCACGTCAGGGTTTCAGACAAATCTTCACACTTAGAATAATTCCTAATAGGCATTCAGTTTTCTTTTAAATATGGCGACGTCAGTGTAGCATATGACACCGTGATGAATTTGTTAGTTCACTTTTATTTCGTTGGTTATTAAATTATGAAATTAATGTAATTAAAAATCAGATGAGATTAACAGACTTTTATGAAACAAATGTCAAAACTTTGTTTTTTTGCAAAGAATTAATTCCAAAGGTCATCTTCTGTTTATCTAAGTGAGAATCAAATAAACCGTTTTTACTAATGAATATGAAAGGTGAAATGCAACGATTAAGAAAAAGAATTCTGTAGAGTGTTTTGTTTATCGTATGAGGACAGTTAAGAGAAAGCAATTCACACTGAATTTATCATCTTACGAATTTTGTTTACAATTTTAAAAGTTTATTTATCTTCCGTTGACTTCATTTGGAAATTTATTGATTTCGATGAATTTTTTACAACAAAATGTTAAGGAAAATTGTTCTTATGTTTTGAAAGTTTACCGAGGAAAAATCTAGAAAATATAATTACGTATCAACAAATAGTAAGTTATGCTATTCTTGCAATAAGACCCACTTTACATATAATGTCTTAGATTGTATGCCAATCTTTACAGATAAAACAAAGCTACGATTGCACGATTAATGTTAGGATGATAAAATAATGTGACAAAATTTGTGATTGGTAAGCGATAAAACTAGTCTTAAATAAAAGTTATAAAAAAAAAGAAGAATTGACACTTTGACAGCTCACTAAAAATTAATCGGATAATCTAAGGATAGACTGATTGAAAAGAGAGAGACAGAGAGAGATAGATAGATAGAGAGAGAAAGAGGCAGACACGGAGAAAAAGAAAGAAGGAGAAAGAAGAAGAGAAAAAGAGTGGGACACAATTGGCGACCAAAACAAAAATCGAAAAATACTAGGAATATTCCTTCTAATTCAACATTTTCTAAGAAACAAAAGCACAAAGTAAATATTAATTTTTTCATACACATGGCATCCTTATTCAAAATGCGTATTTTCTTTTCTACATGGCTTACATGAATTTTCAGTGTTATTATTGTAACAAAATATAATGGATGTTACATACATATATTTTTTCATAAGTTTTTATGTCGGTTTCAATTCAAGCTAATGCACCCAAGTCATATCGATATTTTTATTATTTTTAAAATCGCAACCGTATAACATAAAAATCGATAGAACATTTACTCTATAATAATATATAGGAAATCTGCAAGAATTTAAATATCATATTTAAGCGTACGTTACGACCGGGCTTTGCCGGGCGTTCGTGGTAGCTTAGATAAATAGTTTTGCAGTTTTAAACAACAAAGTTTCAATAATATTAGAGCGTCTCCATTTACACTGAACATCTACAGAATGCCAACATCAATATATTACGTATGAATGAGTCATCTGTGGAATTTTCACATGTTCTGCTAGTTATTATGATTAGTATTATGATTATGATTATTATTATTATTATTATTATTATTCATTAGAAGTTCTCACACAAATCATCATCAAAATTGCAAACTTACAACAAACCGTAATGTTCTCTGGAGTCTGAGAGTCACCAAGTCTTTCCAGATTTCTAGTACTCTTCATCTTTTTCGATAATCTTTGCAAACGAATTTGCGTTATCACAAGAGTCGTTTGGCATGACTTCTCGCTCGCCATGACACTGAAATTTGGGTGGCAGTAAGGCTCTTCATGTTTCAAGTCCTATTTTCATTCATCCAGTAGAGGTTTGGTTTGTTATTTATCTTTTCATCCTTATTGACATTCCGAATATTTTCTATAGTGTTAGTCATTGGTGTTCTTTTTTTTTTTTTTTCAGGAGTTGGGTAATCAATTTACAATTTTGCGTTTCCAGTTTTCTTGGTTGTATCTTTTTGTTTTACTTCTGTTACAGTTTTTTTTTGTTTCACTTCTGTTACAGTTTTTTTTTTGTTTTACTTCTGTTACAGTTTTTTTTGTTTTACTTCTGTTACAGTTTTTTTTTGTTTTACTTCTGTTGCAAGTTTTTGTTTCACTTTTGTTACAATTTTTTTATTTCACTTCTGTTACAGTTTTTTTTAATTTTACGTCTGTTACGTTTTTTTTTCATTTCTGTGACAGATTTTTGTTTAACTTTTTTCACAGTTTGTGTTTCTCTTCTGTAACAGTATTTTATTTCACTTCTGTTACAGTTTTTATGTAAATTTTGTTAAAAATATTTGTTTCACTTATTTTACGGTTGTTATTTAACTCATGTTTAATTTTTTGTTTCACTTTTGTTACAGTCTCTAAGATATTTAATGTTTTCCATGTTCCTGTACTGTCTCCTGTTTGTGTTTTAACAATTTTACGCCTGTTTAAGTGGTAGTCGTCTGCACAGCGCTCAGTGCACTGCCTTCCCTATGCAATTGTCCATGTTCTTATATTTCTTTTAGGCATTTAGTCTGTATTCTATTAATATGTTATATACTCTTTCGTCTCTTTGTCGATACAGTCTACATTTAATGTTTGTGTGTTTTATCTATTTCAACTTTAATCTGATCAGTTCCAATTCCTTTGTTTTGTGCAGCTATCAGTAGGAATTCTGTTTCCTTGTGCATGTGTCCTTCTCTTAGTTACGTCCAGGTGTTTTTATGATTCTCTTCTTTTGTTATTCTTGTTAATCGTCGACATAGCTTTTTTCTTTCCATTTTTAGTTTCGTGTCTTTTGTTTCTGGCTTAAACGTTTTCTATTTTGTTTTTATTTTATGGTGTCTCCTGCTGAAGTGATTAATCTATCTGTGTTCTAACATGTGCGTTTCGAGTTTTTTTCCTTATACACAATCTTCAGCATTTTTCAGTCCACTTGCTTCTTCGTTCATTTTCACATAGAGTAAGTCAGTATTGCCTTTGGAGGTAATGCATTGTGCATTATCATTAGTTTCCAGGTCTTCTGATCACAGTGGTTAAATTCTTTCTTAGGTTCAACAGATGAATAGTCCAGATTACCATATTAGCGATACTTGCTAATTGTTTATACCTTCAATTAGATGTCTAACGCATAATTTTGTGTTTCGTGTTCTTCTCAGGTACTGTTCCCATTTTCTCTTTCATTTCAGATTTGATAGTTTTTGCTTCCAGCAATAGTAGATATTTTTGGGTTTTTAGTTCTCTTCCGTCAGTGTTCAAGAGTAAGAGCACTCTAAACTTAAGAAAATGCCTCCGATCAAGCGATTATCAACAAACTATCTCTTTTGCAAAGAGAGAAGACAAAGCCTGGGATGTTGAACCTCTTAGAATTGCATAAAACTAAACTCCCACACCAAAGCTAACATAGACCGGGTTATTACAGGAATGGTTTAATCTGTTTATTTTGGGAGCCAAGGATAAAAATCGCTAGCCGAGTTCAAGTATTATATATTCAAAGAGCGGCCTAATTTTCTTCAAGTTTGTCAGTTTCATGCCTGTTGATGTCTCTTGTTTTCCATATTTCACCCCCAGTAATGCACATTTTTCAATTCTAAATTCCATTCCAATGACCTGAATATGCTAGTTGTGTTTATCAGCTTCTCTAATTCCTTTTTGGTTTTCGCAAACAGCTTCAGGTCATCCATATATATGGTTTATTATTTGCTAAGTATCTGTAAACTAGTATCCGTCATCACATTTCCTTTTTTTTTTTCATTTTCTTTCTTTGAAGTTTGTAATGCTGGGTATAGAGCAGCCAAACTAGCTGCCTACATTTCCCTGCTTTTTATTGAAACCAACCCAGAGCTCTTTTTAGTATTCTCGCTGTTGCCTTAAGTGCAATTGACTGGGTGTCTTTTGCACTTGGTTCACAAGGAATATTAGTTAGGTAGAACTTCACGTTCTTCCTCATAAGCCCTGTGGCACCTATAATAACTGGTATGATTGATATCTCCCTAAGAGTTCATTTTTTTATATACCATACATGAGACCTTGATGTTTTGTCTGTTTCTCACTTTCAGTTCTGTTAAGACATCCATCATTAGGGACACTCACTTCAACCAAGATTCTCTCTCCCCCCTCTCTCTCTCTCACACACACACCCACTCTCTATCTCTCTTTGACTTATTTCATATAACTATATCAGGTTTGATAGCAGCATTTTTAAGGTAGGTGGCTGTAGGGATTGCATGGCCGGAAAGTTAATTACATTATGGTTATTATAAACAATAATGCTGATAATGTGTATTCTGTATTTTTTTCTCTTATCTTTTAGATGCTCTCCTCCAGCTGTCAATTACAAGTTTCCTTGTTTTCTAAATAATATTAATAATCTTGTTTGGCATATTTTATATTCTGTAGCGTTCAATTATCCATGTTATTGGGATTCTGTCATAGGCCTTCATCTAATCAATCTGTGCCATATTTTCCCTCTTTTTTTAACCTTTCTCAAATATCTTTTGATCTATATATAATAAATTGGGGATCCCTCTTTTTTCCTTTACGCCATCAGTTTTGTTTCTAGGACAGTAGTCCAAAGGTTTTTAGGAAGTAGTAGATCTGTAAACCTAGTGGTGGTGTTGTTGTTGTTGTTGTTATTGTTATTGTTATTGTTATTATTGTTATTATTATTATTATTATTATAATAATAATAATAATAATAATAATAATAATAATAATAATAATAATAATAATAATAATAATATAGCAAAAAATAACAATAATGAAATCGGCTGAAATATTCGGGAAAATCCTTGAATACAAAGACTAACATACGTGAGCTACAGACACATACAGCCGGACATACTGAAACTTCTACAGGTGCAAAAAACAAAGGTACATCACATAGAATCATAGAAACTGAAACTTTACAATTTAATCTTTTTCCTCTTCCGCCCCTGCTTTCTCCACTTTTGTGCGTATGTTACAACAGCCGCCTACCATTGGTCTCTCTGTGGCAGCGACCATTAATCTTCACTAGAATTTTGGTGGCAATAAGTCTCCCCAAGCTCTCAATTCACTTTGCACTCCTCCCGCGCAGATCTGATTAGTGCTTTCTCTCATCGGTCTTTCAATCCTCTTTCAGCTCGTGTGAGTAAGTCTCCGCATTCAAGGGTTTTCTGTAATATGTTAATCGTTTTCATTATTGTTATACGTTGTATCTTTTCCGCCATTTCTCTGATTCCAACCGGTATTGTTCCTAGTACTCCTACTATTATTGTTGTTATCTTGACTGTGTTCATATTCAATATCCCTTTGAGCTCTCTGGCCAGTTCCGTGGATTAGCTTCCTTTCACTGTCACCTTTATCTTCACTCTGTGGTCTGCTTGAACTGCAAAATCTCTCAAATCTATCTTGCAGGACTCTTCCTTCTTGTTAACTCTTATGACATTCGGTTTTCTTGCTTGAATGGGTTTATCCGTTTGTATATTCATATCCAATAGGATTTTTAACTTTTCTTTTTCATGTACTACTCTCTGTTTTTATTTGTACCATTTGTCAGAGTATTCAAGATCCATTTGTCTGCATAATTCCTGGTGTACTGCTTTCACCACTTTATGGTGTCTGTTTTTGCATTCTTAATGAGCTAGTTTGCTGCATTCGCATATTATGTGGTTCATTGTTTCGTCTCTTTTTCCGTCGAGTCTGCATTTGCTATTTTCAGTTTATCTGTTTAGATTTATTTCTTGTAGCCATGCCCAAGTGTTTTAATTAACCTAATATTTTGTTATCCTTATAAATTGTCTTTGTAGTTACTTTTCTTTTCATTTTTTCTTTTCTCATCTTATCACTTGTTAATTACTTGTCTTGTTTGTTTGTTCAGTGTCTATTGCTGCTCTAATCATTCTTTCGGTTATTATTATTATTATTATTATTATTATTATTATTATTATTATTATCAATAATAATAATAATAATAATAATAATAATAATAATAATAATAATAATAATAATAATAATAATAATTTATTACGTTGTTTTGAGTTGCAAAGACTTCGTTTGTGTTTATTAACTTATGTACTTAATCGTCTGAGTTATAGTATTACAGTTTTATACATTAGACAACTTTCCTTTGTAGGTAAGTTAATACGATATAATTTTATAAACATAGTACTAGTATGATGATAAATAATATGTTACAGACACATGCACCGTACTTATATCTAAAATTCATGTCATATATACATGACACCTTTGTAATCTTTTCATATTATTGAAAACATTGTGCAGATAAAAAAAGTTGATTCGTTAGATCAGGAAACGTTGTGTTGCGTGCAATCATTTGACGATATATTTCAAAGTGTCAATTAAAGTTTTATAACGACAAAATCATTATTGATATAAAAGAAAGTGAGACCAAAATAAGAGATATAAATATTGATGAATGGACTTTGTTTTGATATTTGTTTTGGCTTAGATAAGGAAGTTGAATTTACATTATTTGCTATCATACTGGTCGACAGATATAACAAAAATCAACTTTGGAAGGAGAACACATTTATTTAAAAGCCAAAACGTTTTCTTGTTTGATTTAACTTTTATTAGTATAGTAGCATGGTTACCTGGCGTTGCTCAGGAGAATGGACAACAAAAGAGAAGAGTTCACAAGTGTATGTAATATCGTTCCTTAAAACTGGTGTCATTTGCTTTCTTTATCCTCATCTACATACCCCCTTCTCATTCTCTTCTCCCCCTCTTTTATCTACCTTTTCCCGCCTGGCACCTGCACCATCACTTACCTCTTCTTTTCACATTATTCTTTCTCTATCACACACTCTCTTGCTTTCTCAGACAACTACAAAAGTTGATGAGAAATTACTGCATAATAAAATGTAAAATCATTCTAAATGGTTACTCTCCTATCTAATTAAGTTCATGTTGACCTCATGTTGTACTCTTGCAGTAATAATGAAAAAAAAAACGCAACAAAATTAACAAAATTATGTATCAGAAATGCACGCCAAGATTCTGCGGCCATTACTACAAGGAAACCTTACAACGATGTTTAGATTAATCTGCATTTACTAACTCGTGTTAAATCAATTTACTTGTGCAATAAGTATATCAGCTTATCCGATTACATCCTCAAACAAGCAATATAAATAAAAATGTGGCTATATTTTATCCGGGACAATTGATGCCTTGTCGTGGGGCATTAGAATATGCCGACTGTCCCCCTGCAGAGAGTAAAAGTCCCTCAACGGGGGTCCTGGATATGACCTTAAACTATATCCAGTGGTGAGGCCCCAGCTTGTGGGCTTTGGGGAGTGTGGGGCCACCCTTTAAGTACTATTGCTTCAAGGTACACTCTGACCCGGAGTGGTAGTACCTGTTAGGATCCCAACTATGGGTTAAATAGAAACCGACGTGAAAACAACAAATATATTCTATTAAAAAAAATTTTCTTCAAAATCTTTGGATTCGGCATTAAATAACCCGAAAAGGGTTGATATGCCGTAAAACAAAAACCAACCAACCAAACAACCGGGACAATCGAGTAAAAGGACACATGCAGATTTTTAGAGTGTGTATTCTGTAGTTTTTACTTTCAGATGTACGTGCCCCCCCCAAAAAAAACAATTTTACTTTATATAATATTTTGTCCGTCATCTTACGTAAATAAATGAAATAATGATTTGACATATCTAAAAAAAAATCTGCTGCAGAGCTCACGTGCAATGATATAGATTTATGAATGAGAGCATAATGTGATACAGACATTTTTTGTGGGTGCTAAAAATTTTTGTAGGTGATAAATATTTTTTGTAGGTGATAAAAATTTTGTAGGTGATAAAAATTTTTGTAGGTGATAAATATTTTTTGTAGGTGCTAAAATTTTTTGTAGGGGATAAAAATTTTTTGTGGGTGATAAAAATTTTTTGTAGGTGATAACATTTTTTTGTAGGTGATAAAAATGTTTTAGTGTTGTCATTTTAATATTATTGAATGAGGAAGATTTTGGGGATTACAATCGATGCATTTTGACGTGGTAATAGAAAAAAAACAAATTGTTAAATACTTTTTTTACGTCAAGAGTAGTAAATGCCGGCGTCAAGCTTTCAAACACCTGAATAAAGAAGCATAAGTGTTGAAACGAAGTGAAACATTATTAGTAAAAAATTATTTTAAAAAGTTCGTTTCTGTTTAACTCCTCTCGATTTATACATAGCGAAGTATTTCAGATCTGTTAGACTGGATCTTGTAATCGTTACAATATATTTACACATTTTAAACGCAGTTTTCTTTCTCGTTACATGCATAATAATAACTACATTTTCACTCGAGATGATTCCCCATTTAGATAATATTGAAAGAACACATAAAACATTTTTATCAAATTATGTTGTCTGATATCGTTTTCTATGGTTGGAGATTAATGGTTCTTTTGCTTTCGATGAGTTTTGACGGAAACATCTTGACTTTCTCTTTCGGGAGATTATTAATGTGCGCTTCGTTCTCGTCAAACAAATAATGACAATTTTTAAACCGAACAACCAGAACACTAATCGGTCGTCATTTTAAGGGGTTTGTGAAGCTAACGGAAATCCCCATACTGATGCAGCTTGCTCTATCTCTTGAGTGACGTTTCGCCAGTAGGTATTGAGATCAGTCTTCAGAACAGACTATCTTGCGACGCAATCGGCGGAAGTCGTTATTCTCTGAGCAGCTGTTTGGTTTGATTGGCAAGTTCTATGTTGCACCTTAAGATCCAGTCCTTCGCTCGCCGTCAATTTTTACCCAGGGTATGTGAAGCGACTACATTAACGCTGGTTTTAAATTATTACCAGGAGTCTTCCCTAACTACTCAATAGGTTGAAGTTCTTGGATATCGGCCAAGCGTTTTGATATTGTTGATTATTGTTGCCATCGTTTTCCCCGTTAGTTAGAAATCTTTGCACAAAGGCATCGAGTGTTTACAGGTAAGATTACATGGATGTTGTCAACCTACCAAAATGAAACAATTCTTGTGGAACGAATATGGATTCAAAATTGGCACAACCAGGTTATCGATCCACCTTGTTAACCTATCATCACCCCAATTCCCGCTTACAGGTGATTATATATTCAAGTATATGACTGTTACAGAGAGATGCCCGTGGATGAATGGACAGATCAGAGATGATGTCAAAAGAAAGTCGCACAAAACATATGATTTCCGGCCGAAGTTGTTTTTACCTATTTGGCTGTGCGAGATTGAAATCGAAAAGCCGTGACTGGGTCCATTTGCAATACATAGTAGAGCTGAGTTTGTCTTTATATCTCGTACGTGCACGGATTTTGTGTCACTGATGTTTTTTCAATGACTGTCTTTATCTTGACACCTTCTTATAAAATAATCAATGTTCGAGTGAGTTGATCAGTAACCTGGGTTGATACGAATATTTAATCGTTCATACACTCATATGCATTGTGAAAATTCTGCATAACAATGATTTGACTGCGGGTAAATCCGTATTTGTTATAAGAATGAGAGTTTTAGATGATGAAATCAAATTCGATTCCTTAACAAATTCGGTTCACGTTTAATGAGTTTGCCTTAATCAGATGTCTTAGTTTCTCAGAAGAAATAATTTAGCAGCTGCTGGGATTGAGGTTAGTACTGAACTGGGATATTGGTTTAGGGACAAGAGAGTTTATTAATGCTTCCAAAGAGTTAAGGTATGAAGCGAAATTGCTTTTATAAAGCAGTTGCCACGGGATGATAGAAAAAGCTGTATAAATATATGGCACGCGTCGGAATACTGAAGTAGTAGCATATCACCCCCCCCACAATCTCTATCTATCTATCTATCTATCTATCTATATATATATATATATATATATGTATATATATATATATATATATGTGTTTCTGTCTGTCTATCTATCTATCTATATATATGTTTGTCTCTCTCTATCTATCTATCTAACTATATATCTATCTGACTCTCTTTCTCTATCTATCCATCTATATATATATATATATATATATATATATATATATATATATATATATATATATATCCATCTAATAACATATGATATCATAATAGATGAATCTGCTTTGCGGGAATAGTAGTAGTAATGTTAAGAGAAATTTTTGTTGCAGGGTGAAAGCGTGAAACAGAAGTTACACAGACAGCGTAATTATCAGGCAGAGATTTCATCCTCGCATTTAACAAAAGAAACGTGAATGCGAAATGATGTGGTTTTACGTGCTGCCCCTAAAACGGTAACAACGCGTATCGAACAACTGATGTAATTAAATTTTTCTCTCTTTTACTCTATCTCTCACCCGCACAGAATATGCGAAATAAACTTCTTCATAAGCTAAAATATCTTCGTCGGCGTAGTTTGTAGCAATACACGGGAAAGAAACCAGAGCTCAAATTTATAATGCTAGCGTCATTTTTTCAGTCGGGCAAGATCACAGAAACGAAACGAGCAACCAGTAAGATATGTCATAGATATTCATGTATTTTAATTGATTCTGACCTGTGAGACACCGAGAGAGGATCTTCATAAAAGTGAATCTTCGATTAATATGAAGTAATAATAAAACTTTAATCGGATCAGTGTGTGTGTATGTGTGTGTGTGTGTGTGTGTGTGTGTGTGTGTGTGTGTGTGTGCAATGGCACTAATTTGAATGCACGGGTTAAACACGGGTTGAAGCTATCATTATGAATGACGATCGACATGTTCTAGGCAGCAAAGTATGTTACCCACGCCAACACCCAAGACCCACACGGTGTATGCATTGTACATCGCAAGGAGCATAGGACAAGTCATAACTTAATTACTTTTTTATAACAATGACATTTATTTCATCATTCTCCCGCCACGCGTGCCATCTCGTTACGACTGTGAAGTAACCAACGTCTCTAACGTGATCGTCCTTCTAACTTGCTCTCTCTCTTCTTTTAATTTTTTTTTCGTTAGAGTGACGTCATTTGGTGACATTTTCATTTGTATCCGCGCTCTTTTACACACAGTCACATTAAATTTGAATATAAAAAGAAGTTACATAGTTCTATCATGAAGAAACAAATAATTTACTAACTCTATGCAAATATCAAAGCTATATCAACCTATGAACGTTTTACGATCAGAACTACCCTTCCAGAAAAACTTCAGTTGATCCACATCGGTGAATGCGTGAGAATAAAAATATCGATCTAAGTTTATTCATAAAAAAAATTATATTTTTGTAAATTTTTACCATCAAGGAGGGCTTGAAACTATGGTCTGCACCCCTTCACCAAACACAATCAGTCGAAAAATGATGAGAACCTGAGATAAGTGAACAGTGATGGTACACAAAAAATATATTGAGCTCTCCAGACGAAATGGCGCAGTCATAGTTAGTTTTTATATTTTGGGTAATGGATACAGATGAGCTGATTAAAAACTACGGATGCGTTTAGTTCCAGTAGTAATCTAAGAAGGTTACCAGTCATATAAGCTTTCCAGTCAGAAGTGATATATTTAAGAGACAAGCAAATAAGAAGTTTTCAAGAATTCGATTCGAGGTGATGGGACAAAGAGTGTCTTTGTGACAACAATAACTAGTTTAAATATTCCTAGATCGAAAGTAACCCCCCACACACGCATACACACACACTACGTAACATCCGTAATTTCTTACTACAATATGTCTTTTATAGTTTTAGTGTTGCATGACCACTGAAGAAATCAGCGAACCATGAGTGTACCAACATTCTATAATGCTATCATTAGACTATTAGTTTTCTTTATAATACCTACCTGTACCTCTAACTGTAGCGACCTTCACCCGGGATGGGTTGAACCGGCTCCAATAATGTTAATCGCATCTCGCCTCAAAGCCATCCACCCAAGTCTTAAGTATATGTGCTGGAATTGGGTGTTAGACACAGAGAGCCAGTTTGCAGCGCCGTTGGTCATCAAACTTCGGTTGACTGTTATTCATACCAGGTTTACGAAAACAAAACATTATAAAGAAAACTACCTATAAATTATCCTATGAATCCAACCCCTCCCTACCGTGGTAGGGTGGTTAAACGAATAATGTCAGGGCTATGCGTCGAGAATATCGGTTTCTGGCAGGGCCTCACAAGTCGAATTGACTTGACACTCATCAGTATCTGGATCGAAGCTCGGCTAACAGAGTTGTGATGAAATCCGAAGTGGCATCTGACGGCCTACCGGTTGTCTGTCCCTTTGTCTGCAGAGAATCTGAAACAAAAAAGAGGCAACTCCAACCTCCTTCAACAAGTATATACATGCGGCCGGGGACCCCTTGTGAATTTCAAATTCCCATGTAATGTATCAACCACATCAGTGTAACTCAGTCACACTACGGCATATGTGGGAGCCAACATGCTCGCGGTTCGGCCGCCGCGTGTGTCAAATCCGCGAGCTGAACTATTTGGACTATTTGAACGAAAGATGGTCCATCATGTGACCTGCCTAAACGTGCTCAAGCTGAAACTTTAAGAATCCCAAGCGATCGCCGCACACGCCCTTAACCAGTACAAGGTCGACGTGGCCTGCCTTTCGGAGGTCGGATTTGCAGACCAAGGTCACAAGGCTATCAAATTATCTTTGTCGGATGCTGCTTATCATATTTACAACAGTGCCCCCACAGATGGATGCGGGCGCCATGGTATAGCACTGGCCCTAACCGATCAGGCGGAAAACGCTCTTCTTGCCTGGGAACAAATCTCTCCACCTCTCGCCCGTATTCGTCTGCAGAGCATTCTATTCAATGTCACTGTGGTGGATGTATACACCCCTACTGTTGATGCCGATGATGACACCAGGGACGCCTACTATATATATATATATATATATATATATATATATATATATATATATATATGTGTGTGTGTGTGTGTGTGTGTGTGTGTGTGTGTGTGTGTGTGTGTGTGTGTATAAATACATAACTTCAGGCTGTTATGGATGATATCCCAGCAAGAGACTTCGTAGTAATTGTGGGTGATTCAATGCCAGCACCGGTCCCGGAGATCCAAACACAAACCAAGTTGTTGGCCCATTCGCGATTGGTGACCGTTGCCCGAACGGAAAACAGCTGGTTGACTTTGCTGCTGCAAACCGGCTCTCTCTATTTAGCTCCCGATTTCAGCACCTTTCGCGCTACCTGGTGAATTGGGACTGGAATGACAATGCCACTATGAACCAAATTGATTACATTCTGGTCAAATCCCGTTGGGCTTTGAATGTTATTGACTGTAGCGCATTCCGAGACGCTAAAAAAGGGCAATAAACATGGCCCTGAACAAGTCAGTGGAAGACTTCGAACTTGCCAATCCAACGAATCATCTGCTTGGAGAATGACGACTTCCGCCGATTTCGTCGCAAGACTGCCTGTTATTTGAAGACTGATCTCAATACTGACTAGGGAAACGTTGCTGAAGAGATGGAGGACACAATTGTCTCAGTAGGAGGTTCCTGTAAGCTTTACCAAACCCTGAAAGTGATGACAAAAAAGGAAACAGTAGTTTAAGTAAAACATTGCTGGATACGAAATGGACCTATGTTTTCCAAATGACACACCGCATGATACGTTGCAAACAACATTTCGAAACCTTACTGAATCATGCCCCTCCCCTCAACGCCCCCTACCTTACTAACAAACCTCCCCGAGTATGATGCCAACTGCGGCCCGCCAACGAAAGAAGAGATACGAGATGTCCTCACAAAACTAAAAGAAAAAGCGACAGAAGAGGAAAGCACGTCAGTTGGAACTCCAAGAGCTTTCCTGTCCTTATGGCCAGAGCCTACCTACATCCAATTCTCAACGATCTATGGCGCTCTGAACACATACCTCAGAACTTGCGCGACGCAACACTGCTCCCCTTCTACAAAAAAAGGCGGCCCTCGCAATTACCACAATTATAAAGGCATTAGTTTGATTGATGTGGCCTTGAAATCCTCTGAATTATTATTTTGCGTCGTACCAAATTATGCGAGACGGACGAACCCGACAAAACCGACTAGGGTTTCTTACAGACAGAGGATAAACAAATAAAATGTTTCTCCCTTAAGCGAAGTTTAGTACAGTGGTTGGCTTAGCAGCAATCTACAATGACATGCTTCACTGATTTTAGCGCAACCTTTGACTCAGTGGATCGCAGAAGCCTCTGGGACATAATGTGTCCAGGATGGCTTCCCGGCCAAGCTTCGCAACCTCATTAAGGCTTACTACGCGCACACCCAAACAAGAGTGAGGTACTACGAGGAAGATTCTTCTGATTCTTTCGTCGTCCAAACAGGCGTCCGCAACGGATGTGCGCTCACACGCATTATGTTCAACTACATCATCGACTGGATCCTAAAGAAGAGCTTGGCTGGATTTACCGGGGTCAGGGTAGGCCACAACTCTTCCTACACTGATTTCGATCTTGTCGACGACGTTGCAATCCTTGGCGAGTTTTACGCAGAGGTTCAGTACACACTCGACGAGGTCAGGCACGTGGCCAAAATGAGATAAGAATAAACGCTTCCAAGATAAAAATCCTCTCTGGTAACATACCCCACCTGACCGAGTCGCTGTAACCCTCGATGGAAAAGATTTGGGTGAGATCTAAAGCTTCAAATTCTTTGGGGCCAATTTTATAGCCACTGGTTAAGCCAAAGACGAAATCAATATCCGTATCAACATGGTTAACCAGCCTTCGACCGTCTTCAAAAACGACTGTGGTATCGCCAGAAGATAAGACGCAACACAAAGCTGCGGCTTTAAGAGACCATGGTCAGAACAATTCTTCTCTATGGATGTGATACCTGGCACTGCGCAGAGACGATCTTCATAAACGTGAATCTTCGATTACTACTGCTTCCGCAGTACCCTATGCATTCGCTGCTTTAACCAGATCCCTAAATCGAGCATACGCACTAGATTTAACATCAGTGGTCTGGTTGAAATTCTGCTGAAAAAGAAGACCCCAGTGGCTCGTCACGTGTTGCACCGGCCGGGTAATGAATTCATCTGTCAATTAGTAGCGCCCATTGCATTCACCCACTGGTTGGAAAAAAGTTATATTCATATAATACTAGACTTCGGCCAGTATATGTTATAGCTAGCTACGAGATAGTGAGTATAGAGAATTAATGAATAAAAGTGACACTAGTGACAGAAATAATCTTTTTTGACAATTACGTGAATCGATCAAGAATATATATATATATACTAGCATGGGTGCCCGGCGTTGCCGGGTATGTTGAGCAAAAAAAAAAAAAGCGGTCATTTTTTTTTTAATTTGACCCCTATTATGGCCCCTTAAAATGTATTATTTTGAGATCAACTCGAGTTATTAAGTTAGATCCATGTCCAAGGAATCTATATCTAAAATTTCAAGACTGTAGACCCAAAATTGTCGGAGGAGTTTGGTAGAGTTCTCAAAGGATAAATTGTGGAACTTTGACCCCTTAATCGCAAAATTTCTGGCCGAAAATCAATCACATCGATATTCAAAATCTCAGTACCCTGTATTTCAAATTTTGAATCTGTAGGCTAAAAATTGATAGAGTTATTGCGTAGGGAAATTGTAGACAGACACGCACACAGACACACACGCAAACACTCTCACTTTTATAGATATATATGTGTGTGTGTTTGTTTGTGTGTGCGCGTGCGTAAGTATAAATACAAAACACAAACGCATATATATATATACGTGTGTATGTATCTATGTTAGTATAAATACATACCACACACGCACACACGCATATATATACGTATATATATATATATATATATATATACATACATATATATATATATATATATATATGTATATATATATATACGTGTGTGCGTGTGTGTTATGTATTTATACTCACACACACACACACACACACACACATATATGTATGTATGTATATTATATAGACATAAAATGAAAATGAAAAGTAATACAATTAGACTCTCCCGGTGGATCTTAAATTGTGCTGATGTCGCTAAACTGGTTTTTGAAAAATTAATAGTTATGGAGACAAAATCAGTTTTATTGCTGGAAAAGATAGGCAATTAACTATGGTAAAAATGCACATGTCTATATTCATACATTTATTTTATAATGAAAGTTTACTAATCCGTTTAGAGGGAAAGTTAAGTTATACGGATATTATTTTATTTTACTTCATAATATTAATTTTTTAACTTATTTGACCAAAGAATTTATCCTAGCGATAGAGAATAAATCTCAGACAATAAATGTAATTTACAAACTTTCTAAGTTTTGCTTAAATTGCTAAATCTCTCTCTCTTTTACTCTCCCTCTCTACATCTCTCTCTCCTACTCTCTCTCTCTCTTTATATATATATATATATATATATATATATATATATATATTTTAAGGTAATAAAAGCCTCAAGACTGGTAAAAACAATATATCACTAGCTATCGACTGTTGTACGTGTGTTTGAGTGAGATTTCCTTCCTCGTAGGTTCTGAAGCAGATGAGCATACGTTTTGCAAATTTCACACAAGATAATTATACGTCTGGTAGTGTTCTTAGATATGTTTTGTACAGAAATCCATCCGTTCAGTATGGGAAATCGAAAAAATCCAATCTTTAAAATAGCCTTTCTCGTTATAGATTAAAAAAAGAAGATTTTTTACTGGTGTATATTGTACGTTATAATAGCCAAGGGCAATAATAACGTCCTAGCAAATCATTTTCGCAAATTAAAAAAAACATCCGATGTAAAAAATAGGTTTTACTTCTTTAGATAAAAAGAAGAACTTTTACAGTGAAATATTTTACGTTACACCAGCAAAGATAAATAATAAAATCTCAGCAAACCATTTCTTCTTACAAAAAGAGATTTATTGTCATCTGATTATTTAGCTCAGTGGTAGACCATTCGACTACAGATCGAATGATCCCTCTGTTTATGCCAGGATGTGCTCGACCATTTTATTTTAAAAAGAAAATTATTAATGAGTTCAATTTGCGATCAAAGAAGAGATACCATTTAAAATTGCCGAAAATCATTTATTCTTTTGCATATCTTAAAACTAAATATTAATAAGAAGTTACTTTTCTAGGACATTCATCGACACACCCTAAAATAAGCTGACGTTGTATTGTAAAACAAAAAACAGACCTAAATTTGATGAACTATATTATCATAATCATTTTTTTCAATTTTTTTCAAATATATAAACAAAACCATCTAAAACTGAAGATATAAACAATATACGTTTTTACCGCCCCAATTTTTGAAAACATTTATCTAGATTATATTTTTCATTGTACGTTTTAAACAAAAAAATACATGTTTTTCTCATGTAATAAAAAAGAACAAATAAAACTACTTGATTATGTTATATATTTAAAAAAAATATTACCAAAGTTATGCGGTATTAAAACTAGATATTGATAGTTATTTATAACTTGATAAAAAAACAAGATTTAAGCTAGATATAAAACTGATAGTCTTATATCTTGTTTAATTGGCAGTTTGAAGATGTTAAAATTACTCGGTCGGATATATATATATATATATATATATTTATATATATATATATATGTGTGTGTGTGTGCGTGTGTGTGTGTGTGTGTGTGTGTGTATAAGTCAAACACGGTAGTGTTTGAACTTATGGGTAATTAGCGGTTTTAGTAAGTTACAAGTGTTTAAAGCTTCAGCGCTCACTCATTTTTCGACCAAATTTCAAACAATTATTACAGTTTATAGATTACCTTTTCAGCTATATTGTGAAAAAAAAATCAATTTTTATTCAGTAAAAGAAAAGTTATGATTAATTTACTGGTGTCCAAAATCGTAAAAAAATGTAAAGAGGTGAGCGACTTTTTTTTGACTGGTTTCCATAGCAACCATGTCGCTTCATCGATCACTCTTGCTACCAATTCACCGATCTTGCGTAAAGAGAAGTAAAAATGAAAGAATGAAAGGGAGATAATTGGGGGATTTTATTGAAAGCAAACGAGTGCCATACATTGTTATTATGAATGTGTACGTTATGTTGATGAGGGGAAATAAGACTGAAATTAAACTAAGAACAAGTGAAGCCTGGAAAATCATGGATTACAATAGAAAAATTTGAAAATGAAAAGTAATATGGTAAAGTTTAAATGTGGAAAAGTAAAGGACTGGTTGTTAAAACTAGAAAAGAAAAGAACAGGATATTCTATTAAAAATATACTAAATTTATAACTTAAAATATTGCAGCATTAAGATACTTTTTAGATTCAAACTATAACATTATACAATCAATTCTTAATGCTACAATATTTTAAGTTATAAATTTATTATATTTTTTTACTAGAATATCTTTTCTAGTTTTAACAACTAGCCCTTTAAGTTTCCATGTTTATGCTTAACCATATTGCTTTTCATACTCGCATTGTGATATATATATATATATATATATATATATATATATATATATATATATATATATATATATATATTATTCCCAATTCGCATTTAGGAAAAGTGCACTTTCGTATAATCCATTCAAAGAAGTATTGCAAAAATAAAAACGAATGACATCTACATGAAACGCGATAAGTTCCGATAGTCCTGCGAGATAGACTCGTGGTAGAGGTTTACGATTTTAGCCATTGGGTCCCCCGTTTCGAATCTCACTAGGTTCAGCCACTCTAATGAGTTGTAGCCGACAAACACATGTCAATAGATAATAGTATTTTTAATTATGTATATAGATGGTGTCCATTAAGTCACTGAATTGTTTGGAACTTAAAGAAATTCTTTATTCTTGATATTTTTCTGTAATTTTAACACAATCCGATTAAGTCATTGAGAAATTTAAAAAGATACTCAAACAATCTTTATTTATGAAAAATAATATATTTTAATATTGCCCATTTTCAGCTTCGCATATTTGTGCTCTTTCCAAAACATTATTTATTATTACAGAATCTGCAGAATTGCGATTCAATTTTCGTTCCTGATGTTTTCCTTCAAGTCTTGCAGGGTTTGGGTTTTGATGTTCAGAGGTCTGCTTGCGCGAAGAAAAAAATAATGGAATTAAATCGCAATCCTGAGATTCTGCAATCCATCATTAATGTTTTGGAAAGAGCAAAAATATGCGAAGCTGAAAATAGGCAACATTTAAAAAACATTTTTTTTATGAATAAAAATTGTTAAATTTTGCATTTATGAGAAAACTCTCAGTGTATTTTTGGCCAATGCGTATATATAGATGTGTGTATGTGTATATATGGGTTTGTCTGTGTGTTTATGCATCTGCGTACATCTGTGTGTCTGTAAGTATGTGTGCCTTTATATATGTGTCTGTTCGTGTGAATGTGTGTAGCTTCCAGGACACTGTGAACATTGTTAACAGTTCTGGTTATCTTAAAGGAAAATTCGGTGGACGGTACGTTTACGTCATCAGTTTTAATTTCAGGATGTCCGAATGGTTTATCTACTTATATCAATACAACTCGCGGCGGTGCACAAAGAATAAACATAACTGATAAATAAAAGTAATATCCTTGCGAAAATAAATATAAACTAAATCCGATAAGATAAAATATACGCACTGCACAGAAATACATACATACATATCTACCTCTCCGTCTGTCTGTCTGTCTGTCTGTCTGTCTCTCTCTCTCTCTCTCTCTATATATATATATATATGAGTTATTATGTGTATGTGTCTCCCTCTGTGTATATGTGTGTATTCTATTATATATGTATATATATATGTGAGTATGTATGTGTATACCGATATATCATACGTCTAAAATGAGACAGAATGCATGAAAGAGAACAAACAAACAAAAAAATATGGTTTAACGACGTTTACTCTTTCTCCGGTTTATTTTTATTACTTTTAGTGTTTAATTGAAAAATACATTTCTTGAACATCACACACACACACACACACCCATGCCCCCCCCACACATATATATATATATATATATATATATATATATATATATATATATATACTAGTTGTACCCGGCCACGCGTTGCTGTGGCTCAGTTCGTTAAAATGGAACACATTCCTCAAGATAAATTGCATTTTGTTCCTGTATTTTCTTTTATTATTTTTTGCAATTTTTTTTATCAATAAAAGTTGTTTCCCCCCCCCCAAAAAAAAATACTTTTTTTACCATAAAATTTTAGGTGAAAGTTTTTTTTTGTTTTTTTTTTCAGGAAAACTTGCACTTTTTTTTTTAAAGAAATTTGGCTGCAAACGTTTCTTTTTGAAAACGAAATTTTTATTATAAAAAGAACAGATGAATGCTTTATATGAACATTGTAAATAGTTAGGTGAAAATAGAGAAAAGTTTTGTTTTTTTTCAAGAGACTGTGCAAATTTTTTTTCAACAGATGGTAAGAAAAACCGAAAACATACTTCCATCATTAATTATGCACAAAAATAAATAAAGTGTAAAACTGTCTGTTATTAATGTTTGCTAAAAAATAAATACAGTAAACTTCGCTGAAGTGTTAGCATATGCTGCATCTTAAAAAGTTGGATCATGCTGACAATTAAATAAAAAAAAAGTCTAATAATTAGTAAAAATAAGTAAAATCATGAATGACGGCTCTTGGGGGGGGGGGCAAGTAAGTAGGAACAGCACAATCATTTGTGTAAAATAATTAATATTCGAGAATTTTTAAACAATAACAAAAATACCAGATACCAAATGCAGTAAAATTCAAGTATCTTTTTATCATTTTATGCTGAAACTGTGTTTAAGCTATTTTTATTTCATTTCTTTTATTAAAAGTTGTCTTTCCAACAATTAACTGGTTACATGTCGTTTAATAATTGGGGACTTCACTCTTGGAAAATAGTATAAAAAATTTATTACTATCACTAACTCTAAATTTGGGAGTGCAACTCGAACTTAGGGTTAGTGGTAGATAAGTCATTTCTTAGATGTGTCAGAAATTTCGTGAAAAATATTGAATAATTCCACCCCGTTTTTCCAAGCTTTCCTCGAAAAATGTAATTCAAACCCTACTTTTTTTTCAATTAAAGGAGCAAAGACCAAGGTTTCATTTAAAAAAACAAAAACAAAAAAAAAAACACCGTGGTTTAAAAAAAAAGGGGTTTAAACTTCGGACTTTACAGCCAAATTTCTAAAAACACTACTTTTTTGTTTTAAATTTGAAAATATTTTTTATTGATCTTTTATCTTTAATTTGTGATATTAAAAAATTCGGTCAGTAAATTAATTATTTACTTTTAAATAGACATTTGAAAATGGGGGGGCTTTAAGTAAATAAAAACGTTTGTATAAATATTATATTCAGTTTATTGGAAAGAGCATAAAATTTCACATTGGCCCTGAAAATATCGTAAAAATTGAATCAATAAAAAAATTTTGATACATTTTTAAAGTTTCAAAATTGAAAATACTGAGCTCGTAAAATTCAATTAATTTCATTACTGTTTTTAAAAAAAATAAAAAAAATAATATTTCTATTACTTTTTATACAACTTTAATAGTTTATTTTGGAAGTATAATCCATAAAGAAAATAAATAACCCACTTTTAAAGTAGAAATTACGAGTTTTTTTTTAAATATTTTATTCGCAGTTTCGTGATAGGGGTGTCAAAAATCCCTACAAAAATTCTGATACAGCTAGTCATTTAAGCCTTGCTCATTAAGCGATAAGCGGGCATTTGTTTATTATTATTTTTTTTATTCGGTGTGTAAAATCCACTTTGAACAACATATTTGGAAATTAGAAAAACAAAAAACAAAACAAAAGTATTTAGTTCGGAAATTAATTAAATTCTACTGTGTTTGGTATATATATTTTTTTGCTGTTGTTTCTTGCTTTTTAGAATTTTTGACTAAGGGGGGTTGCTTAGATCATATTTTAAACAATGGAATGCCCCCACCCTAAAATGTACTTGGAAAAATCGATTTTATAGCGGGATTTAAGAATGGTTAGCCGAAAAAAAAGGTGAAAAACAAAACAAATAATCAATGAATAATTGTTACCAAAGGCAATAAATGCTACTTTTTTTACTGACATGAATGAGTTTATTTCATGGTTTAAAGTATTTTCAAGCGCTTTTCTTTATTTTTTAATATAATTGCGGGTGTGTGGGTGAAAAATATCTCCAGATTTTCTAGAATTCCCCGCTAGATTGCAAACGAAATCTCCAGATCTAGCGGGAAAATCGCTAAATTGGAAACACTGGTCACGTGAGGCAAGCGGTGATAAATAATTGACCATAAATAAAAAAAATGGCCTATCGGTACAAAGTAAACAACCTATTTATTATAGAAAAATTAAGTATAATGTTATAATTAAAAAGAGATATATAAGAACACGCATGAGTACAATAAACATATTATACCAAAATGTCGAAGCAATCATTTATTTAGTTATTTAGACTATTAATTACGAACGAACCAAGAGTTACATTTTTATATATATAGATATGTTACAATTGAACTTCTGCATGTCAGTACAGCTGGGGAAGCAGGGACCTGAAATTGAATTCCAAAATCTAGCGATTCTGGGGAAGAAACTACTAGAGTAGAAAGCTCTTTTACATCTTGGGGATCTCTACTGTGTGGGGGTGAGATTTAGCTGCCTGTAGGGTTGGTCGAGGGTGTTTACGTCGTGGAGGAATAAGTGCTTGCAGTTCGCCAGAGCATTCACCATTAAAATACTTGTAGAACAGGCATAGGGATGCAACACTTTTTCGATGGAACAGAGGCTGAAGCTTAGATGACAGGTCAGGTCCTATCAGATTGGCGACTCTCTTTTGAACCTTGTCTAGGAGCAAGAGACTAGTAGCAGATGCACCAACCCAAATATGACAACAATACTCCATACATGGGCGAATGGTGGCCTTATAGAAGTACAGGATACTTTCAGGCGTCAATAGTTTTCTTGCACGGTAGAGAGAACCTACATTCTTCGCAGGGGTCCTGGCAATGCTTTCAATGTAATTGTTCCAACTCATGTTTCCTGTGAACGTTAGGTCAAGGAGTTAAAAAGATGTACTTTCAGATAAAGAGTCGTTGGACATTGCTATTGGTGATAGAGAAGGTTTATTGTAATTATTGAAGGAAACAAGTTTAGTCTTAGCAGCATTGAATGTGACCATCCATTTTTGTCCCCATTCCACTACAGGTTGGAGGTCATCTTCTAGTGTGTTGCAATTTCCTTGGATATGTGTTAATTTGCTTTCCTGTCGTGTCTGTTATAGAGTGTGGTTTCATCAGCATATATACTCATCTCAGAGGCAATTTTGTCGGGGAGGTTATTTATGAATATTAGGAATAATAGAGATCCAAGGATAGACCTTTGAGGCACTCCCGCATATATATCATATTGTTTAGATGTACGACCATCGAGGACAACCTGGATTTTTCTCTTTTCTAAGAAGCATTTAATTATGTTAAGTATTCTTCCAAGGATACCGTATGATCTAATTTTCCTGAGGAGACGCTCATGCCATTCCTTATCGAAGACCTTAGATATATCTAGAGCTACTGCTCTACCCTCCCCCGCTTTGTCCAATGAATGGTATATACGTTCAGAGATTACAGTTAGGATGTCTACTGTGGAACGGCCTTGCCTAAATTTATATTGTTGATTAGTCAGAAGTTTAACATCTGTAAGGTGATGGACTAGAGCTTGGTTAATTATGGACTCAAATATTTTGGCGAAAAGTGGGAGGAGGCTAATGGAGCAATAATTTAATGGGTCAGTTCTTTCACCAGAATTCTTGAAAACTGGTACCACAGAAGCAGTTTTACAGCAGTCCGGAAAGCAAGATTCATTAAGGAATTTGTTGTAAAGTTTGAAGAGAACTGGAGCTACTTCGGCAGAGCACTTTTTTGATAGCACAGCCGGGATGAGAACGTAACCATTTGTGCTATGGGATGAGATATAGAGAAGATATGTGTTGTGTTGCCCGGTGCGTCTGTGTAAGTAAAGAATTCAAGCCGGTGTCTGTGGTGGACATTAAAATCACCAAGTACATGTACTTGTGCGCTAGTGTCGAGGGAGAGTGCTGTGTCTATGCTGTCAGAGACTTGGTTTATTATGCTGCAGTCCTGAGTCGAGGGAGAGCGGTAGAGAAAATAAAAGTAGCTAATGTTATGTTGCATATTTAGTCTAAAGTGCATAAAGCCTTGCCGTCCAAGGCTAGTTTTGTTTCTCTAGTCAAGTGGAGAGTATTACGGATGTAGACTCCAAGTCCGGGCATATGTCTGTCAGAATCCTTACGGCACAGTGAGAGATATCCAGGCATGTTAAAGTAATTAGAGGGGATGAAAGAGTGTAGGTTAGTCTCACTTAATGCTAAGATATCCGGGGTATTTGTTAGGAGAAATTCTCCTACATCAGCTAAATTATTTCTAACCCAACGGATGTTTGTAAATTCAAACCTTAAGGGAGGAGGCAAGTTGAATTTGTTTGAACCTAAGCTTGGTTTAAGCTAAATTTGTTATTGTACTGTAATCATTTTTTAAACAATTTCAGTTCAGGTAAGGGGGAGCCGAACAAGAGGTTATGCAGCATACCAGACATGCAACACAAGTAGACCATCAGCTGACCTTTCATCGACTAGGATTGTCGCCTCGGGAACGCGCATCGGGGATGAGTTCAATGTCCCCTTCCATTCGCGACATGGCACTACAAACATCCCGATATTATACAACTGTTGATGGAGCAGCCGCTGTAAGCGCTACCAAAGTGTTAGACCTTCTGTACGTTGTCAAAAACACCAGCCAGTAACTGTCAATCCGGTACCCTCAACCTATCAGACGAAGGTTAACCCAGTCTAATTGCACAGGCATATTTTGCACTCAAGCACTCCCAATTGTCCAGTTTTGAGGGGTGTGATGTGTCGGGAGTGGAGAAAACGGCGTGCATTGCCCTAAACAAGAAACATGATCTACCAATGAGTGTTTCTGTCGAATCCTTTCTACACCTGACTAATATGCAAAGAAGGAGTATGGAAGCTGGGCGATAGACACATCCTATATACTCATTAATCAGTTTAGGTTTGCAAACCGGTAATTGTTTTGAGTCATCAGCTCTAGACCAAGACTGTAGAGGCCTGCGTACCTGAGGTTTAGTTTCAGAGTTTTCCTTCTCCTAGACAGATGATCTGGAAAGATCTACTGGGTCCATCAGCACCGAGAGGGTTTGTTCCGCGCCTGGGTCCTAATCCAAGTATTTCTGCGACCCCGCGTGCTTAGTTTATGTAACTGGGTTAGTTTGTAGGGGTTATGTATCTACTTAGTGGAAAATGGGGTGAGTAAAGCCCATGCAGTGGAAGCAACAATGTTTGTAAGCAGGCTTGTTAGAAAGGAGTTAATGTAGTTTAAGTCTTTTTTCCTTTAGATTAAAAACATATTTTATTTATATGTTAGCTTAAGTATAGTGTAGTAAAAAAAAAAAAAAAAAGAAATCGTGCAAACCTTTTACCACTGGCAACGCCCGCTTCAGAGAGTGAAAGAAGAAAGAAGAAGAAGAGAATGGCCACTGCGTATATTTATAGACTAGAGATCATGGGAAGAGTATGCAAATAACTTTGGGCGGTTTTGTCCTATAAAAAGCCTGTATTTGGGAGAGAGAGTGTATTTTTTGTTTGACAGAAGCAATTGCTGTCAGAAGTGCATTGGACTGCAGGATTGAAGAGTGAAGATTGAGTTGTGGGGTCATTGTATTTAACCACAAGCTATTTCGGCTAAGAACAGATCATGGAATCTGGGATGTTGAGATTGGGAAAAGATGTGATACCACCTTTTAGTGGAGAAGGTGATGTAGTCGGATGGATAAAGAAAGTAAAACTGGTGGCTAAGCTTCAACATGTGCCAGACCTTGCCAGTTTTATTCCACTTTTTTTGCAGGGAGATGCACTAGCTCTCTATCTTGAGATGAATAATGCAGAACAAGAAGATGCAGAACTGATAAAGATGAGACTCGTGGCCGCCTTCACTGAGGGGCTTTTTGAGGCATACGAAAAATTGCAACGATTCAAGTGGACAGGAGAATCGGTGGATGTTTATGCTAATAAAATCAAAAGATTGGCTGGACTGGCGGGATATCTGGGAAGAGGGCTGGAACATACAGCCAAACTGGCATTCATAACTGGATTCCCAGACGATGTATCTGCGGCATTACAGCAGCTACCGAACATAGAGAGAATGGATGTCAGCAAACTGATACCGACTGCACGGCTTTTAGTCAGCAAAAGGGTCGTAGAAACTCGGACATTGGCCGCAAGTGCGCAAACTAATGAGACTAATAAGGGAAAGAAAGAATCAAGCCTTCAGTGCTTTAGATGTCAAGGACCGCACCTAAAAAAAAGATTGCACAGAGATCCCTAGGGCCAGGGCAACATGCTACAATTGTGGAAAATTTGGCCACATTGCGAGATATTGTGCTCAGATTCAGGGAAACGGACAAGGGGGAGCTCCTGCGCCGCAAGCTGCCCTAGCAATGAAATGAAGGCGCGATACTGGCCTCTTCCTATAATAGAAGTAGAGGTGAATGATTCTGTAATGACTGCACTTGTCGATACTGGGTGCACCACTACTTTAATCAATTCCAAACTTTTGAAGGGATATGGAAGGAGCGGTACAGTGAAAGCAGTTGATGGGAGGAATATAGAATGTAAAGGAGCCAGACAAGTGGAGATAAAAGTCTGTGGAATGCACGTAAAGGTGAGGGCAATCTTGATAAATCACATCGTTGATGGGATCGACGTCATAATTGGAATGGACGTGATTAATGAGCTGGGAGGTGTAACTATAAAGAAAGCCAAAGTGAAGTTTAGAGATATACAATGTGTCGTGGCTGCCCATCAGCTGAATGTTTGCAAAATCGAGGATAAAGACTTTGAAGCAAACTTCGATGGAGATAAATGGACAGTAAGATGGACATGGAAGGGAGAGCCTCCAGTATTGCAGAACAAAGTCCAATATTATAAAAACTCTCTGGAAGGCGATAAGAAATTAGAATTCGAGAAAGAGGTGGAAAGATGGATATCGGATGGTATTCTGTTACCATGGAAAGGAGAAAGAAAAGACGTGTTGCCATTGATGGCAGTATTTCAGGCCACAAAAGGGAAAGTTAGGCCAGTTTTCGACTTTCGTAAGTTTAACCGTTTTGTGGCGTGTCATACAGGGAGCGACTTAATAGATGTATGTGATGAAAAGATAAGAAAGTGGAGAGAGTTGGTAGGAGGGACCGCAATAGTGGACCTTAAGTCTGCCTACCTGCAACTACATGTGGCAAAGGAACTATGGCAGTACCAGCTGGTCTGTTATAAAGGAAAAACCTATTGCCTAACACGATTAGGATTCAGACTTAATGTGGCACCAAAGATTATGGCAGCCATTTTAAAAACAGTATTAAAGAAAGGAAGTAGGACGAAAGAGGCCACTGATTCATATATTGATGATATAATGGTAGACGTAACGAAAATATCGACACAGGAAGTTGTGGAACATTTGAAGGGGTTTGGGTTAGCAGCAAAATCTCCGGAATCCCTGGACGGAGGAGCGGCACTGGGCCTTAAGCTTATGAAAAATAAAATGGGTGCACTAATGTTCAGGAGAGGCAACGAGATCCCAGAGATGGGAGGAGAAATTAGTAGGCGGGAGCTATTTTCGATCTGTGGTAAATTATTGGGGCACTATCCAATTGCTGGATGGCTGCGATTAGCATGCAGTTATGTGAAAAGAAGAGCAAATGGAATGGATTGGGAAGAAAAAGTTGATTGCAAAACCATGAAAGTGATGCAGGAGGTTCTAGCTGAGGTGAAAAAAGAAGACCCTGTTAATGGCGCTTGGCACATACCTGAAGTGAGCACAGGAGTCGTGTGGTGTGATGCAAGCAATGTTGCAACTGGCGTGGTTGTCGAGATTGGCGGTGTGGTGGCGGAAGATGCAACTTGGCTGAGGAAAAGTGATGACTTTAATCACATTAACATAGCTGAATTAGATGCTGTTCTAAAGGGTGTCAATTTAGCTATCAAATGGAGACTGACAAATATTGAAATAAGAACTGATTCAGCCACTGTACTCAGTTGGGTGAACTCTACTGTGGAGGAGATTGGCAGAATACGAACAAAGGGTGCCGGAGAAGTGATAATAAGGCGGAGATTAAGGATGCTTAGAGAGTTGATGTCTGAATTGAAACTGCAAATAAAAGCAGTGTTTGTGCCTTCTGAAAGAAACGAGGCAGATGCGCTAACACGGATAAAAAACAGTGGTTAATTGAGAAAGAGGAGGCGCCGATATGCTGTCTTGGAATTGGAGAAATTAAAGAGTTGCATGACATGCATCACATGGGGGTGGAGAGAACATTATATTTGGTGAGGCAAGTGGATCCGAATGTAAAACGGGAAGAAATTCAGATGATAGTAAAGAACTGTGTTCGGTGTCAATCGATCGATCCTGCCCCAAATATACATAATCCTGGGGAAATTGGAGTTTTAACGAACTGGACGAGACTAGCTATTGACATAGCACATTACCGAGGGGGGAGCGTACTTATCAATAATTGATTGTGGGCCAAGTAGACGAACTGCGAGTGGAAGCCGCATCTGCAGTTGGAACTGAATTAGGAAAGGTGATGCTTGAACGAGGTCTAGTAAGGGAGGTGATAATGGACAACGGCACTGTTTTTCGCTCAGAAATCTTTCAGACGATGCTAAAAAAATGGAAGATTAAAAGTTATTACAGGGCAGCCTACAGACCTGGAGGAAATCGCATTGTGGAGCGACATCATCGGACCGTGAAATCAATAGCTGAGAGAGGAAGAATATCGCCTGAAGAAGCCACATTTTGGTACAACATGTCCCCTAAGGTCGGGCAAAGAGATGACACAGTACCACATAGAGCAATCTTTAATTACGAATGGAGGCATCCTAGAGACATGTCACCGGAAATTAATGATCAAGGACCAGCCAGAATCCAAATAGGAGAAGAAGTTTGGGTGAAACCGCCTAATGCCCGATGCACAATGCAGTGGGGAAGAGGGGTGATAACAGGAGTGCAATCCTCAAACAACTTAAGTGTCAATGGAATTCCATGACATGTTTTAGATTTAAGGCGTGTGGTCCATTTAGGTGATGAGGATGGTGGTACTGAGCCAGGGAGTGATGAAGATAAACCGGTGCCGATGCAGAGACCGAAAAGAGAACGCAATGCGCCGATCTGGACACGGGATTATGAGATGTAAATGATCTTTAATGATCATGGGGGCGTGTAGTAAAAAAAATCGTGCAAACCTTTAACCACTGGCCCGTTTCAGAGAGTGGAAGAAGAAAGAAGAAGAATAGAATGGCCACTGCGTCTATTTATAGACTAGAGATCATGGGAAGAGTATGAAAATAACTTTGAACGGTTTTGTCCTATAAAAAGCCTGTATTTGGGAGAGAGGGTGTCTTTTTTGTTTGGCAGAAGCAATTTCTGTCAGAAGTGCATTGGACTGCAGGATTGAAGAGTGAAGATTGAGTTGTGGGATCATTGTATTTAACCACATATAGGATAACGTTACAGTATGAATAATTATAAAGAATTAAACTAAGAATTGTTGTGTCCAATCTCTGTATCTTTTAGATTACAGGAGGGTTAAGATGTAAGTACAATACAGTACCGGTAAAACTGGAGGTAAATTTTAAGAGATGGCGTATTCTGTATATATATTATAATTAGATATATTGGAAGTTTTCAGTAGATGCAAATAAATAGAAGTTGTCGGTATTAAGTGTATCTCTTCTATTGTAGGAAGATTATTTCATCTTTCATTTAAGAGTCATGAAGTATTTTGTATTAATCGTTGCAAAACAATCCAGGAAGAGATATTGTTATGTAATGTGGATCGCTTTGCATCTGAGTACATACTTTGGCTGGTAAGTACCTAACTGGATAAGAATGACCTCTAACGCATGTCTTAGAGGCAGAAATGTATAGATGTTTAGTGATGACTATTAAGCGGTCAGCATGTGAAGTTTAAGGGCTTGAAACTAAAGAGTCCACTACAAAGGCTTGTGTAATGTAGGAGTTTTAGTGGCAGCATGAGTGGAGGAGTAGAACAGATTGTTAGCTTTCAAGAGACGGGGTTGTTAACTTACAGAATACAGTAGCGGTTCATTAGGGTTTAGAGTTTCAAGTAAAGTTTTGTTTGAAAAAAAACTTTTTTATTATTTAACATGCAAGTTAGACAAAGGCAGTCGTCTTGGGGTAAAGTTTATATTGGATATACGTAGCTAGCTGTCAGTTTGTTTCTTCAGTAATAAGAGAAACAATTAGTACATAGCGATTCAGAATTCGTATTTATAGGTAGTCATTAAGGTCAGGCACACAGCATTGTATCTATTCAGAAAATAGTACTAGTGACGTAGCAAAGATCCCTGTATATTTCAGTTACAAATATAGTTGACGTTAAATATAAGCAATTTTCAGTGGTTTGGTATAGATATCGAGGAACCGACTTCATTAATACAAGCGAGCATATAGTAATTGTAGATATTAAGTATATTACTTAAATAAAGTTCTAACTTCTACAGTAGAAAAAATAAATACTCGTTCGTGTTAAATTCAAAACTTTATCTTACCGTAGCTATTTTATCAGTAGTTTTCGTTAGTTTAGAGTATTGGAATAAAACATGTATGCTGGAAAAGAATGCGTGATTGGTGTTTTGCTAGTTTGAGGGGGGACGAATTTAGACTAGACAAGAAAGCCCGCGAGACAACACAATGATAAAGCCAATAAATACATATATAATTAAAATTAAAATACATATATAATTAAAAATTAAAAATTAAATAAGAAAGTTAAAGAGAAAAAATAAAAACGTTAGCATTTGTTAGGATTAAGATGGATTAATACAAAATGATGTTAAATCAATATAGAGACTGGGACGTTAAAACCTATCTAAGGAAGGCAGCGTTTCCATTTAAAATTTTATTAGACTTATCTATGGATATCTTTCCTTATCTACAAGTTGTGTGTGGCTAGATCATCTCCAAGGAAATCTAAGCGCACACATCTTGCAGGATTTGACATTACATGTGCCTCTTTTTTACTGATATTTCAATTGCCACTGTCCTAAATTAAAATCTTTCCATGGCACATGATTAAATTAACTAAGAAGAGGCATCTGCAGATGAAGCTAGTCAAACCTTTACGATACAAAATATTTAATACTAGCGGGGGTACCCGGCGTTGCCAAGGTGTTTGTTTCCGGGACGGAGGGGGGGTCTTAAAAATGTTATGGTAGGTAAGTAGGAAGGATCCAACCCGGAGTCATGAGTAAAAGTAGAAAAATAAAGTGTGAAAAAAAAAAACATCTGCAACGTTAACAGTTCGGCCACCAAGAAAAGTCCATTCCAGTTGTTTAGGAAAAAAAACAAAAAAAAACGACTACGGTAGGTCGGCGCGAACGTGAAAATATAATGAGAATTGTCCAGCACGCTAACCACTACGCCACAGAGCACTGCAGCTTAGTTTAGTGATTTTAAATAACTTCACATGAAAAAAAACTACGAAGCCAAACCGGTGTTCTCTTCTCAACTGTTCCTTGTGAACGATCCCCAAACGGTGTTAAGTGGTGGCAGGGGAGGAGGAATTTATTAGAGATAAAATATTTTACCACTTCCATTGATCTTAACCGATTTGGGCCGTGACTTCTCAGCAGAAAAAGTATAGAAATCACAGATTATCGATGAATTTGAGAAATAATAAGCCTATAACACACCTCAGATATTGTTCTGCCGTTTGTGCATATTATATTTGCATGAAATATCTAGATTTTTAATCCTATTAAGGTCAAAATCCGACGAGAAAAAATGAGTTCATTTTATTTATATAGAGACTAAAAAACCACACATTTTACTACTTAGTAATATGTGACACTTAGCATTTTTGTTCAATATTCACGCTAATTGATTGAATCTCTCTTTCTATCTATTATTGTATATATTAGTGAATTGATTGGATCTCTCTTTCTATTTATTATTGTATATATTAGTGAATTGATTGGATCTCTCTTTCTATTTATTATTGTATATAGGAGTGAATTGATTGGATCTCTCTTTCTATTTATTATTGTATATAGGAGTGAATTGATTGGATCTCTCTTTCTATTTATTATGGTATATATTATTGAATTGATTGGATCTCTCTTTCTATTTATTATTTTATATATTAGTGAATTGATTGGATCTCTCTTTCTATTTATTATTGTATATATTAGTGAATTGATTGGATCTCTCTTTCTATTTATTATTGTATATATTATTGAATTGATTGGATCTCTCTTTCTATTTATTATGGTATATATTAGTGAATTGATTGGATCTCTCTTTCAATTTATTATTGTATATATTAGTGAATTGATTGGATCTCTCTTTCTATTTATTATTGTATATATTATTGAATAGATTGGATCTCTCTTTCTATTTATTATTTTATATATTAGTGAATTGATTGGATCTCTCTTTCTATTTATTATTGTATATATTAGTGAATTGATTGGATCTCTCTTTTTATTAGTGTATATATAAGTGAATTGATTGGATATCTCTTTCTATTTATTATTGTATATATTAGTGAATTGATTGGATCTCTCTTTCTATTTATTATTTTATATATTAGTGAATTGATTGGATCTCTCTTTTTATTAGTGTATATATAAGTGAATTGATTGGATATCTCTTTCTATTTATTATTGTATATATTAGTGAATTGATTGGATCTCTCTTTCTATTTATTATTGTATATATTAGTGAATTGATTGGATCTCTCTTTTTATTAGTGTATATATAAGTGAATTGATTGGATCTCTCTTTCTATTTATTATTGTATATATTATTGAATTGATTGGATCTCTCTTTCTATTTATTATTGTATATATTAGTGAATTAATTGGATCTCTCTTTCTATTTATTATTGTATATATTAGTGAATTGATTGGATCTCTCTTTCTATTTATTATTGTATATATTAGTGAATTGATCGGATCTCTCTTTCTATTTGTTATTTTATATATTAGTGAATTGATTGGATCTCTCTTTCTATTTATTATTGTATATATTAGTGAATTGATTGGATCTCTCTTTCTATTTATTATATGTATATATTAGTGAATTGATTGGATCTCTCTTTCTATTTATTATTGTATATATTAGTGAATTGATTGGATCTCTCTTTCTATTTATTATTGTATATATTAGTGAATTTATTGGATCTCTCTTTCTATTTATTATTTTATATATTAGTGAATTGATTGGATCTCTCTTTCTATTTATTATTGTATATATTAGTGAATTGATTGGATCTCTCTTTCTATTTATTATTTTATATATTAGTGAATTGATTGGATCTCTCTTTCTATTTATTATGGTATATATTAGTGAATTGATTGGATCTCTCTTTCTATTTATTAATGTATATATTATTGAATAGATTGGATCTCTCTTTCTATTTATTGTTGTATATATTAGTTAATTGATTGGATCTCTCTTTCTATTTATTATTGTATATATTAGTGAATTGATTGGATCTCTCTTTCTATTTATTATTTTATATATTAGTGAATAGATTGGATCTCTCTTTCTATTTATTATTTTATATATTATTGAATAGATTGGATCTCTCTTTCTATTTATTATTGTATATATTAGTGAATTGATTGGATCTCTCTTTCTATTTATTATTTTATATATTATTGAATTGATTGGATCTCTCTTTCAATTTATTATTTTATATATTATTGAATAGATTGGATCTCTCTTTCTATTTATTATTTTATATATTATTGAATTGATTGGATCTCTCTTTCAATTTATTATTGTATATATTATTGAATAGATTGGATCTCTCTTTCAATTTATTATTTTATATATTATTGAATAGATTGGATCTCTCTTTCAATTTATTATTGTATATATTATTGAATAGATTGGATCTCTCTTTCTATTTATTATTTTATATATTATTGAATTGATTGGATCTCTCTTTCAATTTATTATTGTATATATTAGTGAATAGATTGGATCTCTCTTTCTATTTATTATTGTATATATTAGTGAATAGATTGGATCTCTCTTTCAATTTATTATTGTATATATTAGTGAATAGATTGGATCTCTCTTTCTATTTATTATTTTATATATTATTGAATTGATTGGATCTCTCTTTCAATTTATTATTGTATATATTATTGAATAGATTGGATCTCTCTTTCAATTTATTATTTTATATATTATTGAATAGATTGGATCTCTCTTTCAATTTATTATTTTATATATTATTGAATAGATTGGATCTCTCTTTCTATTTATTATTGTATATATTATTGAATAGATTGGATCTCTCTTTCAATTTATTATTTTATATATTATTGAATTGATTGGATCTCTCTTTCAATTTATTATTTTATATATTATTGAATTGATTGGATCTCTCTTTCAATTTATTATTTTATATAATATTGAATTGATTGGATCTCTCTTTCTATTTATTATTGTATATATTATTGAATAGATTGGATCTCTCTTTCAATTTATTATTTTATATATTAGTGAATTTATTGGATCTCTCTTTCTATTTATTATTGTATATATTAGTGAATAGATTGGATCTCTCTTTCTATTTATTATTGTATATATTAGTGAATAGATTGGATCTCTCTTTCTATTTATTATTGTATATATTAGTGAATTGATTGGATCTCTCTTTCTATTTATTATTGTATATATTATTGAATTGATTGGATCTCTCTTTCTATTTATTATTTTATATATTAGTGAATAGATTGGATCTCTCTTTCTATTTATTATTTTATATATTATTGAATTGATTGGATCTCTCTTTCTATTTATTATTTTATATATTATTGAATTGATTGGATCTCTCTTTCTATTTATTATTATATATATGAGTGAATTGATTGGATCTCTCTTTCTATTTATTATTGTATATATTAGTGAATTGATTGGATCTCTCTTTCTATTTATTATTTTATATATTATTGAATTGATTGGATCTCTCTTTCTATTTATTATTGTATATATTAGTGAATTGATTGGATCTCTCTTTCTATTTATTATTGTATATATTAGTGAATAGATTGGATCTCTCTTTTTATTATTGTATATATAAGTGTATTGATTGGATCTCTCTTTCTATTTATTATTGTATATATTATTGAATTGATTGGATCTCTCTGTCTATTTATTATTTTATATATTATTGAATTGATTGGATCTCTCTTTCTATTTATTATTTTATATATTATTGAATTGATTGGATCTCTCTTTCTATTTATTATTTTATATATTATTGAATTGATTGGATCTCTCTTTCTATTTATTATTTTGTATATTATTGAATTGATTGGATCTCTCTTTCTATTTATTATTTTATATATTATTGAATTGATTGGATCTCTCTTTCTATTTATTATTTTATATATTATTGAATTGATTGGATCTCTCTTTCTATTTATTATTTTATATATTATTGAATTGATTGGATCTCTCTTTCTATTTATTATTTTATATATTATTGAATTGATTGGATCTCTCTTTCTATTTATTATTTTATATATTATTGAATTGATTGGATCTCTCTTTCTATTTATTATTTTATATATTATTGAATTGATTGGATCTCTCTTTCTATTTATTATTTTGTATATTATTGAATTGATTGGATCTCTCTTTCTATTTATTATTTTATATATTATTGAATTGATTGGATCTCTCTTTCTATTTATTATTGTATATATTAGTGAATTGATTGGATCTCTCTTTCTATTTATTATTGTATATATTAGTGAATAGATTTGATCTCTCTTTCTATTTATTATTGTATATATTATTGAATTGATTGGATCTCTCTTTCTATTTATTTATGTATATATTAGTGAATTGATTGGATCTCTCTTTCTATTTATTATTTTATATATTAGTGAATAGATTGGATCTCTCTTTCTATTTATTATTTTATATATTATTGAATAGATTGGATCTCTCTTTCTATTTATTATTGTATATATTATTGAATTGATTGGATCTCTCTTTCTATTTATTATTGTATATATTAGTGAATTGATTGGATCTCTCTTTCTATTTATTATTGTATATATTATTGAATAGATTGGATCTCTCTTTCTATTTATTATTGTATATAATAGTGAATTGATTGGGTCTCTCTTTCTATTTATTATTGTATATATTAGTGAATTGATTGGATCACTCTTTCTTTTTATTATTGTATATATGATTGAATTGATTGGATCTCTCTTTCTATTTATTATTGTATATATTAGTGAATTGATTGGATCTCTCTTTCTGTTTATTATTGTATATATTAGTGAATTGATTGGATCACTCTTTCTATTTATTATTGTATATATTAGTTAATTGATTGGATCTTTCTTTCTATTTATTATTTTATATATTAGTGAATTGATTGGATCTCTCTTTCTATTTATTATTGTATTTATTAGTGAATTGATTGGATCTCTCTTTCTATTTCTTATTGTATATATTAGTGAATTGATTGGATCTCTCTTTCTATTTATTATTATATATATTAGTGAATTGATTAGATCTCTTTTTCTATTTATTTTGTATATATTAGTGTTAAGGCGATTAATAGGTATCGGAATCGGAATCCGAACCGGAAAAATTGGTGCTTATTTTCCGATGCCAAAAACTATTCTCTTAATTAGCTTTATCTGCTAATTGAAATAATAAAATAATAAAAAAATATTGCTTTAAACTACCAGCAAATCTAAAATCTATCGATGTATAAGTTTAACATTTATCGATCCATAAGTTTATATTTTTATGTTTGAGAAAATGTGTACACATTTAACAAGTGTCTTTCGGTAATCGGGAAATATAGCAACTTTATAGTACTGCGTACTTATGAATCACATATTATTAAATCTCATACTACTATGAAAATCTAGTCTATGATAAGTTTTAAAAGGTGATATTCTGCTATACAATAGAATAAGGGCATCAAAAAATCACGGAGAGAATAGACACAAATTTCTACTTTGGTTTAAACAAGTATTCGACGGCATTGTGTGCGAATTCGATTAGGTTGTATATTTTAAAGTAACAGCCTTGCTGTATTATGTTTCGCAGAGGGGAAGTCTTGGAAAGACACTCTGTTCATGGAAGGTCTCTTTAATTTTAAGTACACAGATTTAAAAAGGAGAAGATTTTTTTGCATTGATGATAAGAAGATGAGTTTTCGTTGCCAAGATTGGAACCCAATAGAACAATTACCTTGGAAATAAGGATAAGGAAGGGAAGTACCAACTTATAAGTAGGATTATTACACTCTTTAGTAGGAAATAACCCAAGGTGTAATTGTTATATACACTGTATGACAGATAGGATTATAAACCATTGTATACCTGTGTTCTCGTTGTGAAACCAGACCTGTTATCATCTATTATATAAAAGATAGTTGCCGGTGTTTGCCCTGCTAGAATCCAAAATTACAAAACAAACAGCCACAAAGTTGGTATCTGTTTAATCAGTCTAGCTCAGGATAAATAATACGAGAGTCTTTCCAAAAGTAAGCCTCCCCTGTGTTTTTAAACTCAACAACTAAAACGATGGAAGAGTTAAAAAAAAAAACGAAACCCGTTTTTTATGCTTCAGAATTAATTTTTCTGTATAGTCACCACCATTTCTGATGGACTTTTGACAGCCTCTTTTGATGCATTGGCCGTGAAAGTCCGGAATATGTTTTGTCATATAAAGGCCATTTCAAAGGTAAATACTCTTATTTTTAGCCAAAGAATGCAAATAATCTACCGAGACAGAAATTTTACTACTAAACCTAGCGATTGTTTGCGCTTCAGAAATTATTTTTCTACATAGTCACGAACATTCTCACTGCACTTATACATGAAATTCAATGATGTGTCATGATTCCGACGCACGCCCATTACAAAGATTGCTTTCTTAACGTTGACCATGCCATATCTGCTACAGAGAGATGAGTCCAGTTATGATAATGCAATTGACAATCACCTTTGATGTATTTACACGAAGTAAATATAGGAGGCATTTCCTTTTGAGCGCTTCACTATAATAAAGTAAATCTAAATGAATAGCATCTAAAATTCAGAAAACGATATTCATTATTGTTTTTCAAGCATGTACATTGGGAATGTCGGTTTGCTTCGCATTGTCGAAATTTAGAAGTTCACCCACCCCTTATGCTGATCCACTCCTTGTGGAATCTATGTAAAGGAGAGTTGTGTGCACGTCAATACACATACGACATAATCACGTTGACACACTTGTTTTCGTCGATAACCGAAGTTAAGTAACGTTGAGTCTGGCTAGTACCAAGTGGGTGACATCTTGAGAATTCTAGGCCCTTTATATGATCTCCGCTTATCTCGGCATTGTTTCCAGTCGTCCTGAACCTTTACTTGTTACTAATATTTAACAATGTCAATGTGGTTTGAAATGGCGCGAATCTTGCCGCAAAAATTCCACGTGCAGGCACGCTTACAGTGAGTATTTTGACGTGTCCCATTCTAAGGTTAGCTTTGTTATCCGATCGTGATGAGTTCATTTCAGAAAAAAACAAAAAAAATCCTCATGTTGCGTGGAAGGACGCGAGGAGCTACGCACCATCGCGTAATGTGTTGATTCCTCTGCCAAAAAGAGCATTTTAAATGAGTGGGGGGTAACAATTATCTGCTCTTCTCGGCCTGAAAGACGGACTCTAGACTTGTGGTTTTATAAAATAGATGTCAGATGAATGAATGGATTATTTAGCAATAAGCTCTTCTAGCGTGGTAAGAAATGGTTCAGCATATATTTTAACATGAAAAGAAAACCAATTCAACATGCATATATATTCTTTTTTTGTGTTTATCTTTTTATTTATTATATAAATAGCAAAAGTACCTGTCGATGACTAGGTTCAAAAACAGCCTACAGAAAATGGACTCTGCTTTATGAAAGTATGATAGGTTATGAAAAGAAAGGGCTGTAAAGAGATACCTTCGAATTTGGAGGTATCAAAACCAAAGAAAATATGATGAAAGTAAAAATAAAATGAATAAACCCCATAATTTATTATACCATATCTTTTCACACTGAAACACTTTACACAATATTTTGTGGATGTATATTAAAAAACTTGTTAAACTTTGTGATATATTTCCATTCTATGGAACCAACACCCCATAATTTGATTATAGCGTATTTCTCCAAACTAAAACATAATTATAAAAGTATACTTACGCAGATAGATATGAAAAGTCTTTTTTAAAGTTTGTGCCTATTTCCACTCTATGGAGGCCAAGCGCGAACGCAGACCCCGCATTTATTATACCATCCCTATTTAAGTTAAAACATACTTATCAAAGTATTATTATGTACATCTATATCAAAAACACTTGTAAACGTTTATTTTTCATTTGTAAATTTTTATTTCCATACTTTGTGGACCAGGCGCGTACGTAGACACCACAGTTTTCATGAATCATCATTATGCCAGTTCAAACATACCCATCCTGAGTCTCGATACATCTATCATTATATCTGATCAGTTTTCTATAACAGTCAACCATATAGGAGCCTATTCGTGACCACACACACGCACACACACACACACACAGACGTTCAGCTTTATATCATAGATGAACAGAATCAAAAAACGAATAGGTAATATATGCAAATTCCAAAGATGATAATATATTATAGTAAGATTATATATATATATATATATAGGCACCTCCAAAACTGAGGGGGGGGGCAGGTCAGTACTTTTTGACGGACCGTGTTTTTAAAAATCTACCAAAAATCAGGTAATTACCCGATCAATACGAAATTTTCAGCGATTATTAGGAGAAGAATGAACTTTATAACAGTGTACTTATTTTTCATAAACGATATTTATATATATATATATATATTTTTTTTGCTTACAAAACCCCCCTTGTTTTGAAGTAGGAACAAATATGCTTAAAATAATCATCTGAAACTGAACAAAACATATTGTGTTGTAAGGGACAGAATTATAGATTAAAAAAAAACAAACTTGTTTGCATACCTTATTTTGACGTCTGAATATCAGAACTTCGATTGTGTTTAATTATCCCGCTTTTGAGTTTTGAAGTGGGAAATTCGGTGAATATGTTAAGTTAAATAATTAATTTAAGTTAAGCAAAACAAAAAAAAAAAAAATATTTATACGAAAAAAGCCATTTTAAAATTTTTGATAAATAAATTAACAATTTTTTTTTAGCGAGCCGAATAATGCATGACCATTATTAAACAGGGCATGCTTTGAATAATCGATACAAAAAAAATTCGATGAATATTGTGCCCTTTGTGCTAAAAATAGCATCATTTTATCGATCCCGTTTGAAAACGTTTGCCGCCTTTCGACTACGGTGGACCAAATGCGCTGAAATAATTTTTTTTTATTCTGCTTTAAATTGCCCCCCCCCATTTTGGGGAGCCTGGCCCCCACACACATACACATTAAAAACAAAACTCATACAAATGGTCACCCATCTGGTACTGGCCAGCCTCAGCTTAATAATACATTGAAATTTTCGTCACTGAAAAATAAGTTTTTTTGGCCTGTTTGGTCTTCCATAGTTTTCTCCTTATCAAACGCAAACGTAAACAGAGTCGACGCAAAATATCTGGTTACCTATATGAATAAGTGGAATTATTTGAAATTCAGGTACTTATAATATTTTTGCATATTCTCTTAGAAAATCATCCTAAATCTTAGTTAGACAATAAATAAATAAATTAATTATTTCAAAAACCTTTTTTTTTTTTTTTAAATATTTAAGTACGTTTTTTGTGCAAGACAAAAAATGTCAATTGTTAACTTTTTGGGAAATTTTAACATTTTAAATTAATTAAAAATAGTAGAAAAAGTTTTACATTATTCTGTTTTCTATATGATAAAATTCAGGGTTTTATCTTTCTGGAAAAAAGGAAAGTTACTCAGAAATAATAGATTTTAATAAATGTAATTTAGTTTTAAAAAACAACAACAACTTGATTTTGCGGCCATTTTTGGCGGTGCTTATATATATATAAATTCATAAGTATTTCTTCGCCTTTTGCCTTTTCCTTTCTCTCTTTATATATATATATATATATATATATATATATATATATATATATATATATATATATATATATATATATACATATAGAGAGATAGATAGATAGACAGATAGATAGATAGATAGCGCATACAAAACTCTCAATAAAAAATGAGAAAGGCAATTTTACAAGAGAAAACCTTTACGGAGTTGTGGCCCTTTCATCATCATCTTCTTTTATGATTTTTTTTTTTTTATTAAAGAATAAGGGATACTACTCCTGTTGATTTTCCCTTTTGTTTGTTTTGTTTGTTTTTCTTTATTTTGGGCGATATTTTTTTTATCAAACTCTAGCGAGATTTCTGAGTTTTCGTCATTTCATATTTCTCTTAAAGTGATCCGATATATCTTTATAACTAACAAATGAAAAGAGTAAAAGACAAACCGACCTTTATTTTACGCTGATTGACACCAACTATGTTTTTCGTCATATTTCTTGTTTCTTTGCTTTAATCAACGGAGTTGCTTAGTTAGACGTGTTCTCTCCTTGACATCTCTTTTGCAACTCGCAGGAGATTTGGGGATTGCGCACCCCTCGCCACACAATTACACGCACAACTGTCCCTACAGGGGTATCCTTTGTCTTTCGAGGCTGAACGGAGACATTGATTATTGGTGACTGGTGCAAAATAGTGCAAAGTCTATTTTGTTTTTTTATAAATCCAGGTTGATTCCGTTTTTTATCATATGATGTTTGTATATTTTGATATAAAGACACGAAAAATCATAGATTTTGAAGAAAATACCGTTTATTTAAATGTTTTATTTATTTTTATATTTTTAGACAGGGGAGGAAGAGTGCATTCCGAGCTACGGATATTTGAGGTCCATTAGTCTTCAATCTTTATTTATTTTCTATCCGAACGCTTCGCTATAAGACTTTCAACCGATGACTATTCTTTTTTTCCCCTCATTTGTTAGCCGTGTGATATCACGTCCGCTTTTAAACAACAGTACATCCGAGTACAATAAGTCAATCCAAACTGAACCCAATTTCTTTTTTGTTTTTACATAGACATTACCACTTATCAAGGCCAAGAGGTCACCCGAGGACAATGGTTAAACAGTGTACAGTAATCAATTGGACAATATAGTAATCGATAGTAATGGAAATTTGGTAAATTTATTAAGTGAAGCGGCACATCAAAACTTGTTTACGTGGCACTTAAAGACAACTATATTGTAGTCAGCTGAAAAGCAGAAAAACGGAAGACAATTGCATAGGCGTACAGTTCTAAGAAAGAAACTTCGTTCATGGAATCTACGTTTAGGTTTAGGCACAGATAAAGAGTGGTAGGAATTATTGATAGTGTTTTCGATAGACTGTGTTTCTTGTGAAATTTGGCGAAGGGGAACCATAGATTGGAGCTTAGTCGAGCACTTGTCATGAATAACATATTATACTACACCACTATTTAACAATTATACAATAAAATTAGTTTACTAAATGATAAATTATAATTTATTAATTTGGTATTTTACAAAAAAGTAATTTACTGGTTTCGTTGTTAAAATTATATAGAGTTTTTTTTTTTTTTGGCAGTACGTTTAACTACAATGACAAAGAGGTGCTCCGATTTAATTTGAACAATTTACTGAATAAACAGAATTATTAAGCTCCCACATCTAGAGTTTGCTACAGGACTTAAGGTGAAGTGTAATGAAATCTGTCAAAGTTTGTTGGAAAGCATAATAAATTCATAGAATTTTAATTCAATTAATCATAATGTCATTATTACATTTCAATTTTCAAATGAAAGGTGAAGTTTTTATTATCTCATTTGTTTGAATAGATTAAATAATTCGGAATGATCAATTTCAACATAGAGTCACAAAAGTTGTTTTAACTCATCTTGAATTTCATCGCAATACTGGCATTATGCAATCGTAATGTTTGAATTACATCCGAAAAAAAAAATCATTGTTATCTGAAATATTGTCTTCAAATAAAACATGTCATTTATGCATTGGCAATTTGAGAATCTTGGAGAAACGTAAGTCACGCCATCTTGGATTTGATCGGAATATTTAAATTTTATAGAAATTTGTAATGTTAACATGGTTTGAAAATTAAATAATTAATAATTTCTGCTTAGCAAATTTATTAAAACTGACAAACCCGGATCGAATGAAGTCGACATTACACGAATAACACTAAAGTTTAAATAATTGCAACTTTTAAAAATGCAAAAGTTACTTGTAGCATGATCTAGATTTACTGGAAATAAGTTTTTAAATGATGTTCGAATTCAAGATTTAATCATTGACAGATTCAGTAAAGCTATCCGAGTATTTCGTGCTTTTTATTAAAAATATAGCCTGATTTCAAGTCTATCAGATGCTTCAAAAATCAAGTGGTTTCTACATCAAGTCTTAGAAATTTTTTATTTGCAACGTAAATTATACATAACTCATTTCCATTTGCAACTTACATCATACATAACTCATATTCATTTGCAACTTACATTATACATAACTCATTTTCATTTGCAACTTACATTATACATAACTCATTTTCATTTGCAACTTACATGATACATAACTCATTTTCATTTGCAACTTAAATTATAAATAACTCACTTTCATTTGCATCTTACATTATACATAACTCATTTTCATTTGCAATTTACATTAGAGATAACTCATTTTCATTTGCAACTTACATTATACATAACTCATTTTCATTTGCAACTTACATTATACATAACTCATTTTCATTTGCAACTTACATTATACATAACTCATTTTCATTTGCAACTTACATTATACATAACTCATTTTCATTTGCAACTGACATTATACACAACTCATTTTCATTTGCAACTTTAATTATAAATAACACATTTTCATATGCAACTTATATTATACATAACTCATTTTCATTTGCAACTTACATTATACATAAGTCATTTTCATTTGCAACTTTAATTATAGATAACTCATTTTTATATGCACTCTACATTATACATAACTCATTTTCATTTGCAACTTACATTATAAATAACTAAGTTTCATATGCTACTTACATTATACATAACTCATTTTCATTTGCAACTTACATTATACATTACTAATTTTCATTTCCAACTTACATTATAAATAACTCATTTTCATATGCAACTTACATTATACATAACTCATTTTCATTTGCAATTTACATTATACGTAACTCATTTTCATTTGCAACTAACATTATACATAACTCATTTTCATTTGCAACTTACATTATACGTAACTGATTTTCATTTGCAACTTACATAATACATAACTCATTTTCATTTGCAACTTACATTATACATAACTCATTTTCGTTTGCAACTTACATTATACATTACTCACTTCATTTGCAACTTACATTATACATAACTCATTTTCATTTGCAACTTACATTATAAATAACTCATTTTTATTTGAAACGTACATTATACATAACTCATTTTCATTTGCAACTTACCTTATACATAACTCATTTTTATTTGGCAACTTACATTATGCATAACTCATTTTCATTTGAAACTTTAATTATAGATAACTCATTTTCACATGCAACTTACATTATACATAAATCATTTTCGTTTGCAACTTACATTATACATAACTCATTTTAATTCGCAACTTACATTATAAATAACTCATTTTCATTTGCAACTTACATTATAAATACCTCACTTTCATTTGAAACTTACATGATACATAACTCATTTTCATTTGCAACTTACATTATACATAATTCATTTTCATTTGCAACTTACATTATACATAACTCATTTTCGTTTGCAACTTACATTATACATAACTCATTTTCATTTGCAACTTACATTATACATAAATCATTTTCGTTTGCAAATTACATTATCAATAACTCATTTTCATTTGCAACTTACATTATACATAACTCATTTTTATTTGCAACTTACATTATACATAATTGATTTTCATTTGCAACTTACATTATACATAACTCATTTTCATTTGCAACTTACATTATACATAAATCATTTTCGTTTGCAAATTACATTATCAATAACTCACTTTCATTTGCAACTTACATTATACATAACTCATTTTCATTTGCAACTTACATTATACATAACTCATTTTTATTTGCAACTTACATTATACATAATTGATTTTCATTTGCAACTTACATTATGCATAACTCATTTTCATTTGCAACTTACATAAAACATAAATCATTTTCATTTGCAACTTACATTATACATAACTCATTTTTATTTGCAACTGACATTATACATAACTCATTTTCATTTTCAACTTAAATTATAGATAACTCATTTTCATATGCAACTTACATTATACATAACTCATTTTCATTTGCAACCGAAATTATAGGTAACTCATATTCATTTGCAACTTACATTATACATAACTCATTTTCATTTGCAACTTACATTATACATAACTCATTTTCATTTGCAACTTAAATTATAGATAACTCATTTTCATTTGCAACTGTTATTATAGATAATTTTTTTTTATTTGCAACTTAAATTATCGATAACTCATTTTCATTTGCAACTTAAATTTTAGAACTCATTTTCATTTGCAACTTACATTATACATAACTCATTTTCATTTGCAACTTACATTATACATAGCTTATTTTTCATTTGCAACTGAAATTATGCATAACTCATTTTCATTTGCAACTTTAATTATAGATAACTCATTTTCACATGCAACTTACATTATAAATAACTCATTTTCATATGCAACTTACATGATACATAACTCATTTTCACATGCAACTTACACTATACATAACTCATTTTCATTTGCAACTTAAATTATAGATAACTCATATTCATTTGCAACTTACATTATACATAACTCATTTTCATTTGCAACTTATATTATACATAACTCATTTTCATTTGTAACTTACATTATAAATAACTCACTTATCAATGATCTGTAGTATTTTACTTGACCGCAAAATATTACCGTATTATTTCACTGATAATTTAATGAAGACTACCTGGCCGCCAGCAATTAAAATATTAGAACAAAATATTTCATTAATGAAAGGGTAACACTAATTTAAAAAAAGCTGTTATTTGTTTAAATAGTGCTGGAAATTAAATCTCTATATAAACAAAATGTCAGTGTGCGTATGTGTATGTGTTAGTGTGATCCATATAAAGGTCAGAAAATCTACATAAAATCAAAAATTCTATTCGCATGTAAAATTTAAGAGAGTAAAGAATAGAAATATTCCCTAATCGTTATTTCAACCACTAATCAAGTTATGATAGCATAACCTAAAATTTCAATATATTTTGTTTTTATGAAAGTTGTATATATACGGAATTTTCTAGAAAAAAAATTGAAATGGTCGCTAATATTTATGTGAAGTCCTAAACCCCTAAATATAACGACAAGTACATGAACTGACGACAGTTGTGTACAATGTTCGAATTTCGTCCGCTCCACAAAAACAATTTAATTAATATATGTATATATATATATATAAATATATATATATATATATATATATATATATATATATTGTGTAGGAAAAAAAGACTTCAAAACAAGGTGTTCGTTGCAACAAAAAGTGTGTTTCAATTTACGTTACAATTGTTTCAATGGGTTCGACAATTTCAAGCATTATGTCGTTTGAAAATTGTCATTTCTTCAGACTTTATGAATAAGCACATTTTTGGCAATGGAGCATTTTTTGAAGAGAAGAAGGAAGGGGAAATCCCTAGCTAGAAAGGCATGCGAGAAACATCTACCTTTGTTGTGGTTACGGAAAATCCCATTTATATATTAATATATCACCTAATGTTCCTATCCTTATTTAAGAGCAGAGTCATGACAAGTTGCTACAGAGTCCCAGGCTTGATTTCAATGCTACGACCTGAACCCGCTGGACGACTTCGTTTGGTAATACGTCGAGAGCATCACCAACATGACCTCACACGACACCAAAGCCAGCCTAACCGCAGCCATCCGCCGACCTCTCGCCGGCGCTTGTGGAGGATTCGGTGATTTAGGCTGAAGGCAGCTACATTGATTAAATGTCAACTTTACTACGTAATTAAGTTACCTGTATTATTTTTTTTCAAAAGCGTTTAAAAATAAATGTGTAGTGGTGTATTCTTTAGGGCGACGATTTTATCGTGTTGCTTTGTAGATATATACGATCTAACTATTCTTATTCGAAATTTACGAATGTCCATAGCAGCAATGGATGTATAGATTTTAACAATTTTAAACCAATTTTATTGATTGAATCTTGTTATTGTTTAACAACATCTTCATGACGAGATATCAATTTGAATATCGTTTTTACCATCTCTATATCTATATAATTATAAAACTCAAATGGCCTTAAACGGGTGTTGTAATCCAACATCCGGTTTACGCCTTCCGGTTGCGCATGCGTACACATATAAACAAATAATCAACGCGACAAGAAAACGTATTGTTTTACTGCGTACGTTTTCAGCGTCCCAATTGTTTTTTTCGCGTCTAAATTATCCAAATAAGCAATTATTAATACGTTCTGCATTTTATTTACATCGTTCATTTCCGTATTACGTTTAAATTATTTTAACTAATAAATCTACTTTAACCTGTTGACTACCATCAGAGCATTTGACAACGGCGATTTACCTACTGCCTTAATCTTTTTTAAAAAATTTATTCTCCATCTGTAATACACTTTTTTTAAAAAACATTTCGTTTAAATTAAAAGACATATCAAAATTGAATTTAAGTTAAAGTATTATGGTATCTGTTTAGTGCATATTTACCTATAAGTATGGCAACCCACTTATAATTCAATGGATGTAAGTTTTTTTTTTTCAAAGATAAACAATTATAAACGGAACGGCTCATAGAAATCTATATATATTCTTTTTTCATTTTAATATACTTTCATAGAAATGTTTCTGTTATGTAAAAAAAAATATTTTCTTCACGTCACAAGTGACATGCTCATACATTAATTCCATAGCTAATATAACATACTGACCCAACAGGTCACGGGCAGTCTAGTATTTGTTTCTAATATGCTGAACAGTATTTTCGAACTTAGAAACTTTCAAATTTTGCGTTAACTTACAATGTTATAGCGAGTCTAAATGCAATACATTTGTTAACCATTCTGGCCTGAACAAAAATATAGTTTTCTTTATAGTACACTTCTTGATTTATGAACAATAAATCTTCTATATCATCATTTACATAATTTGTATGCCCCTCATATCTTAATATATGTAAAATAATGTGGACCGTTCGTGCGTTCTTGCTTTCTTGTTTCATCGATGAGAGTCAGCTGAAGAGAGCCTGAGGCGGACATTAAGAGCAGTCCTCAACTACCGGGCTTGAAACCGTCGGTGCCGACTACCGATATAAATGTAAATTCCTGTATATATTATACAAAAAAAATATATTGCTCTTATTTCGAGAAAGGTTTTTTCCCTAGTATGGGAACACTGTATGGGATTTCTTTTTCTACAAAAAAGTACAAGTATATATATATATATATATATATATATATATATATATATATATATATATATATATATATATATATACAGGGTGTTTCAAAAGTCTTGGGAACATAAAGATTTTTAATAACTCAAAAACTATTAGGAGTTAAAAAATGAAATTGGTACCGTTGGAAAGGTTAAAGTTTCAAGTTTTGTGGGGAATCTTCAAACTTGCTCAATATGAGCACCATTCGTCACACGGCAGACATCTAGTCGATAGTCCATTTCCTGCCAAACGCGTTCCAGCATCTTGACGTCAATGGTTCCCACAACTGCCGTTATTCGAGCCTTTAGTTCGTCAATATCTCTTGGAAGGGGCGGCACATAGACTTGTTGCTTGACAAAGCCCCAAAGGAAAAAGTCACACTCAGTACCCCATATGCGAGTGCTATGCTTGTTAACTTTGCCATACAGATAGAAGGTCGCCTCATCGCTAAAAACAAGCCGGTCATCAAAGCCGTTATCTTCCAACTTCTCTTGCATTGCAATGCAAAAGTCACGGCGAAGTGGCTTATCAGTGTCCTTCAACTTTTGGACCAACTTGAGCTTGTAAGGTACCATTTGCAGTCGTTTCCTTAAGACACGCCAGACAGTTGCTGGAGCAAGCTGAAGTTCCCTGCTGGCTCTTCTCACTGATTTACGGGGGCTCTGCTGAAAGGCTTCCGGACTTGCTCAACTGCATCTTCTGAAGTTGAAGGGCGACCCGTTCGCTTACTTGGGCACAAACACCCATCTTTCAACAATTTAGCATGCCATCTGACAATAAGTTTCCTTTCAGGGACTTCTTTTTTAAATTTCCTGCGAAATGCACGCTGAACACATGTCCACGATTCAGTCTTTGCAAATTGGAGGACGCAAAACGCCTTGTCTTGTTTAGAGAACGCCGTTACTGCACATGGAAAGATAAGACGAAAATCATTAGTATGACCAAAAACTTGATTAAGCAAGCTTTAAAATGACACCAGTTTCATTTTTCTACCTGGAATAGTTCATGAGATATACGCATTTGTAATGTTCCCAAGACTTTTGAAACACCCTGTATATATATATATATATATATATATATATATATATATATATATATATATATATATATAATATCATATATACATATATATATACATATGTAGATATATATATATATATACATACGTGTATATATATGCACATACATACATACATACATACATACATACACGTACATATATATATATATATATATATATATATATATATATATAATTTTACCATAAAAAATATACAAGCTTACCGTAAAGTATCGCCCATTCAATGCCATAACGAATGTGTAAGTGTAGACATGCAGTACTTAACTGTTCGAAAAATATGTTGCTTTCGATTTTAGTTGATAGAACCAAAGTAATATTTATTGATCATTTTTTTTTAAAACCATTACTACTTATTCGGTACAATATAATAATCAATACGGAATACAATATAATAATAAATACGAAATCTGCATAAATTAAGATATCATATTTAAGCGTATTTTATGACCAAGCAATGACGGTCGGCGGCCTAGTATATATATATATATATATATATATATATATATATATATATATATATATATATATAAATATGGTAAAGAAAGGAATAAAAACACTAATGCCAAAGAAATGATATACACTATATCAGTTTATACCCTATTTTATATTTTCTTCAAAATATTCACACGACTCAAGAACAATTAAAAGTTAAGCGTAAACTATTTGCTTCCAATCGCCTCAAGGATCAACAAGCAACACGTGTGTTGTGTTAAATAGGAATTAGATAAAAAAGAAAATCGTTTTCTTGTTTGGCGGGGTCTATCAACAGCTGGCCCGAATTTTATTGATATTTTATGAATTATTATTTTATATATTACCTGGTGGAATATTTATTACATTTCACTAGTGGAAGGCTTAATATTTACAGTTGATACTCATATTTTAGAGGAGCATTCTTTAATTATAATTATCTCTTACTAATGAGACCCATGGATATTCTACAGTTTTATTGTTCTTCTGCTGTAACTTTCTTCCATGCTTAATAATTTTCCAGATCTGACGATTTGTCTGTAACACTTTTGTTAGTCCCCCGATAAAGGAGAGAATGGGCCAAGCAATTCACTCCCGTTCGGCAAATGCCTTTTTGTCTCCGTACTTCCCTTTTCTCACAGAAGGGACGTTGCGAGTCTATTTCTGCTCTATTGCTATTGTCATGGTGGATGCTCGACTTAGCTTAAATCTATGGCCCCTCTCAATAAAACATTCCAATAAAAATCACTACTAGTTTAGCTTGCAACAGCTGTCAACAATTTCCCGAAACGCTCTATCTGTGCTGAAAACTAAACAGCAATTCCATGAGTAATGTTTCTTTACTAGAATTGTCCGCCTCTAAAACAAGATACCATGAAACTGCTTCCTAACTGAGGACAGCATGGTTATTTTCAAGTCCAATACATTCTTTTTTCGTCGCTCTCTTCTATAATTTAACCTATATAATTTTCTCCAATACCAGTCATCATGATAGTGTTTCAAAATTTTTCTAAAACTCATTAACTCTTATTCTTCAGTTGCCTACGGGATTTGATAAGCAGGGACACACCAATTAAAAAAACAAACAAACAGACAAACAAAAGATTAATTTAGTTTCAGAATATATCTAGTTCTGGAGATATATCACAATATTCTATGGACGCCTGACGAAATCGTAAGACCCACAATCTTATCGCACCGTCGTTGAGCAGAACAGACACAACACAAAAGCAAATTAAGTGAGTTTAGTACGAGTTTTACTGCAAAATATTATAAGATCAAAGTATAGTATGCGTTTGTTTAAACCCTTAGTCAATTATGTATTTAATTAGTCTAGACCGAGATAAGTTATATTTTAGGTTCGATCCTGAGCGGCCCTCTTTGCTTTAAATCAAATTTCCGTCTGCTAACTCTCCAAGTAAATTAAAAAATCAGATGAAATTGTTGTTTTTTCAGTGCATAGATAGAATTGCCTTATAACCGGATAGAACAATTCTATCTTTTAACAATGAGTTAGCGGGTGATAACGTACGTGCGAGATTTTTAAAGCTGCTTTTCTCCCGAAACAAGGCATATTACAACTTGGATTAAAGAGGTTACAATTTGGCATCGTATCTAAAAGATGGCTGTGGAGAGTTGAGCTGTTAGATGTCTGTTCACATTACATTATAACGTCTACATGTTAGTAAAGTCAGTGAAGCAAGGAAAAAATAAGGAATTTCAAAGTCTATCAGTCCGAAGGACGAAACTTTAGAGTAGAAAGGTTTTCCTTATCGAGTGACATCTAGAGTGAAAAGCGATGTTGCTGCAAGTCGAAAGTCAAGAAGGGATATGTGCTATGAATTCATCAAAACACATGATGTATAAAAAATTTATCACTCAAACGTGGTCGGAATCACTTCTCTACATTATTGTACTTTATTCAAACTGAAAAATACTTATTTTAAGTATACCGTTTAATGCAGTTTCAGAACTTTATGATATATTTTCATGCTATTGACGCCCGGTGCGAATGCCGACCTTGCGATATTAGTTTGCCATATTTGTACAGAAAAAATATTATCTGATAGAAAAGAAATTAATTTTTAACTCGAGTTTATCATTTAACACAATAAAGTCTCACATTTAAAGCAATGTTTCACATTTAACACACTAAAGTTTCACATTAAACAAAATAAAGTTTCTCATTTTATACACTAACATTTCACATTTAACACAGTAATGTTTCCCATTTAACACACTAAAGTTCCACATTTAACACACTAAAGTTTCACATTTAACACACTAACTTTCAAATTTGATACACTAAAGTTTCACATTTAATACACTTAAGTTTCACATTTTACACACTTAACCTTCACATTTAACACACTAAACCATCACATTTAATACACGAAAGTTTACTATTTCACAAAATAATTAAACATTCAATACAATAAGTTTCACATTTACCACGATAACGTTTCACATTTAATACACTCAAATTTCATTTTTAATACACTAAAGTTTCATTTTTGAAACGATAAATCTTCACATTTAACACACAAATGTTTCACATTTAACACAATAAAGTTTCACATTTAAAACGATAAAGTTTCACATTTACCACACAAAAGTTTCACACTTAACTCATTAAGTTCCACATTTAACACACTAATCTTCACATGAAACACAGTAAATGTTCACATTCCATAAGTTAAAATTCCGCATATAACACACTAAAGTTTCACATTTAAAACACTAAAGTTTCACATTTAACACAATAAAGTTTCACATTGAACACACTAAATTTTCATTTAACACACTAAAGTTTCACATTTAAAACACTAAAGTTTCACATTTAACACAATAAAGTTTCACATTGAACACACTAAATTTTCATTTAACACACTAAAGTTTCACATTTAGCACACCAATGCTTAACATTAAACACAGGAAAGTTTGACATTTAACGCAATAAATTTTGTCATTTAACAAATTAAAGTTTGACATTAAAACATTAAAGTTTCACATTTAATACACTAAAGTTTCACATTTAACACAATAAATTTCAAATATACCCCACAAATGTTTCACATTTAACAGAATAAATTTTAACATTTAACAAAAAAAGTTTCACAGTCAACACACAAATGTTTAACATTAAACCACTAAAGTTTCACATTTAATACAGTCACGTTTAACATTTAACACACTAAATTTTCACATATAACATCGACCAAAACGTTGTCAGAATAACACTCAATTTGTGAACAGTAGCTCGAGTTATACAAATAATAGAAATAGATAACATTTGTGTATTCATCCGTAAGTTTGTTAATTTTATGCTTACAATAAATTAGTTTGTCTGTCACCTTTAATGCCACCTTTAATGTTTTTACTGTCCGGCTTTAATGTCACCTTTAATGTTTTTACTGTCCGGCTTTAATGCCACCTTTAATGTTTTTACTGTCCGGCTTTAATGTCACCTTTAATGTTTTTACTGTCCGGCTTTAATGCCACCTTTAATGTTTTTACTGTCCGGCTTTAATGTCACCTTTAATGTTTTTACTGTCCGGCTTTAATGCCACCTTTAATGTTTTTACTGTCCGGCTTTAATGCCACCTTTAATGTTTTTACTGTCCGGCTTTAATGTCACCTTTAATGTTTTTACTGTCCGGCTTTAATGCCACCTTTAATGTTTTTACTGTCCGGCTTTAATGTCACCTTTAATGTTTTTACTGTCCGGCTTTAATGTCACCTTTAATGTTTTTACTGTCCGGCTTTAATGCCACCTTTAATGTTTTTACTGTCCGGCTTTAATGCCACCTTTAATGTTTTTACTGTCCGGCTTTAATGTCACCTTTAATGTTTTTACTGTCCGGCTTTAATGTCACCTTTAATGTTTTTACTGTCCGGCTTTAATGCCACCTTTAATGTTTTTACTGTCCGGCTTTAATGCCACCTTTAATGTTTTTACTGTCCGGCTTTAATGTCACCTTTAATGTTTTTACTGTCCGGCTTTAATGCCACCTTTAATGTTTTTACTGTCCGGCTTTAATGTCACCTTTAATGTTTTTACTGTCCGGCTTTAATGTCACCTTTAATGTTTTTACTGTCCGGCTTTAATGCCACCTTTAATATTTTTACTGTCCGGCTTTAATGTCACCTTTAATGTTTTTACTGTCCGGCTTTAATGTCACCTTTAATGTTTTTACTGTCCGGCTGGAATCTTTAAGTATGAAATATAATTTTCTAGGTATATACACTGGTCAGTCAGTCTTAAATTAGGAATAGATTTTTCTTGCTTTGTCTCCTGGTTTGTGAGTGTTAAATAATAAGTTTGTTTTAATAATTTTTTTTACAAAAAGGTCACCACATATCGAGGCCCAGGAGATGCTCGGAGATGAGGATTAATATGTGTACGGTTGTTATTGTGGCAATAGTGTAGTAATCGTAAGTAGTGGAAATTTGGTATGATTAGATTATTTAAGAGGATGGTACAGTAAGAATTGGTTTACATTTACCTTGAAGATAACAATATCGTAGTAAACTGGAAAGCAGATCAGCAGAACAGAGTTCCACGCGCGAACAATTCTAGGAAAGAAGTTTTGTTTTTGTTTAAACACCGATGGATAGTTGAGGGAATGTTTATAGTGGTGTTGGCTATACAAGTGGTTTTTATGAGAGACAACCATCTTCAAAATTGTCAAATCGGACCTATATTGCACACACATCTCCAACATTGTCAAATCGGACCTATACTGCACAACCACCTTCAAAATTGTCAAATCGAACCTATACTGCACAAGTACCTTCAAAGTTGTCAAATCGGACCTATACTGCACAAGCACTTTCAAAATTGTCGTATTACTTTAACATGAATTCTTAAGTGTGTATCAGTCTCAGCATTTAATTTACTTTAATCCTCATTGTCCCTAACTCAGTATTATATAAAGAACACCCCCTCCCAATACTAAGAATGGCTTTATAAATAATAATGATTTATTTCAGATGTGATTTTTGGAATATGGCATCATGTCTCAATGTAGTACACGAAAATAAATATAAATTATGCATCTTTTTTTTAATAGAAGATCGGTTCGGTAGACAATAACGCTACGTAACAGGGTTACTTTTGGCTAAGATAAAAGTGTAGCATCTGTTCTTCGAATCCAAGCGGTCCTATCTTTTCTCTCAGCCCTCCCGGTAAGCAGGATATCAGAAAATTGCCGTATGTTTTGTTTTGTTAACATGCCGACTCGTTCTTTACGCGATTTTTAAATGTTACAAATAAGCATTCAGCCTGCAGATTCATTCACTTGATTTTTGGAATGAGCAGTTCAGCGAGGTGATTTTTGGAATATGACATCGTTAATATTGTTATCTTTTTTGTATTTTTTTATATAAAAAAAAATTGTTTTAAACTTGGGTTTAAGTAGGAACACCCCCCTTCCACCACACACACACACACACACACACACACACACACACACACACACACACACACATAAATACAAATTTAAAGGAGTAACCATGATAACAGATGATGGCCGAGAGAAAAATCATTTAAAATTGAGACGAGATGGATCAACCAACCTCACAATCCTCCCTTCTTTTGAGTTGGCCTTGTGCCTAATTTGCTCGTGGGGGAGCAAATAAATACCAACCCCACATATAAGACCTTGGTCAATGTAGTGACACTCCTTCATATCAGTTGTCACTATCAAGCTCCCCTACTCTCCGGGGAGTTGGTCCCCATTTCCCCTTCACTCCTCACATTAAAAATCGGCCTTGTACCTAATTTGTTCGCTTGGGGAGTAAATAAATATCCTTTTCTTGGCCTTTTGGCCAGGATCAAAGTGTAGTATCTGTTCCGGCAGATGCTGCACTTAAGATAATTTGTACCAGTCAATGGAGGGGAAACCCTCTATACTGGGACAATTATTATTTTTGGTAACCAGAGTGCCCCCTTTTTGCCTACTTTTAGGGGAGCTGGTTTTTACCTCACATTAAAAACGGCCTTGTGCCTAATTTGCTCAGTGGGGGAGCAAATAAACACCATCTGTTCCAGCAGATGCTGCAAGCTATGACTAGCTATGACTAGCTATGACTAGCAAATACCAGATGTGGGGGCAACCCCACATGCCTGACCATTAACCAGCTCCCATTTCCCACCTCTCGGGAGCTGGTCCCCTTTTTCCCTTCCCCCTCCCTTCACTCCTCACATTAAAAATCGGCCTTGTGCCTAATTTGCTTGGTGGGGGAGCAAATAAATACCATCTGTTCTTACTACATGCTGTACTTATGTTTGTAACTTTTCCTTGGCCACAGAGCTAAGATCAAAGTTTAGTATCTGTTCTTAATAGATGCTGTACTAACGTTTGTTACTTTTCCTTCGCCACATGGCTAAGATCAATGTGTAGAATATGTTCTTAACAGATGCTGCACTTACATTTGTAACTTTTCCTTGGCAATGGAAGGAGAACCCCTTCCATGCTAAGATGTTTTTAGTCGCATGCGAGTCACTCCATCGATCGGTCTGTAACACTTTTACATTTTATTTTATTTTTTTAAGCAAGGGGTGTTGAGTAACAGTTTTGTCCCCCGATTTATCAGAGGGGGACCTATCTTTTCAATGGGTCCGTCTGTCCGTTAGTCAGGATGATTGACGGATAACCGTCCATTAGTTTTTCCTGAAATTTTGTCACAAATTATATTTTAATATATAAATGTGCATAGTAAAATTGTTTTTGTTTTTTTTTTGTATTTTTTCGAAAAATCATATTTTGCTCGGGGTCTCAAAAGGGGTAAAACAATGACCAAAAATGACACTTTTGTCCCGTAACATTTGATCCATCCATTAGATTTTTCTGAAACTTGCCTAAAATTTGGAGGGCATTGTTCTTAATATAAATTCAGTATGGGTGACCCTGGCAAAATCTTGCTTGCGTGCCCCGGGGATTTTTTGTGCTGAAAACGCCCTTCTGATATTTCTCAACAAAAACTTGATATGTCTATATAGTGGTTCCCCATGTTGCTGAATGTAAATATACATGTGTTAAGGTGTGAAACTGCAATGTTTGTCCATTGTCACTGGTATTCAGCATTCAAAGTGGCTCATAAGGGGTCAAAAATGTACCAAAATTGCAAAAAATGACACTTTTTGCCCCATAAATTTTTACGTATCCATTAGATTTTTCTGAAACTTGTCCAAAATGTGGAGGCCACTGTTCTTAATATAAATTCAGTATGGGTGAACCTGGTAATATTCTGTTTAGCGTCCCACGGGTACTTTTAGTGCTAGAATCACACCTTTCTGGGACTCCAATGCAGCACCAATTTTTAAAACCATATTTCGTACAGAGGGGGGACCATGCATGCGCGGCTTGTTTTATAAGCAAGGGGCATTTTGGTCCCCCGATTTATCGGAGAGGGACCTATGTTTTTAGTGTGGTTTTCGGTTCGTTATTCCGGACGATTAACGGATAACCGTCCATTAGTTTTTCCTGCAATTTTGTCACAAATTACATTTCAATATATAGATGTGCATAGTAACAAGGCCGATAGCATTTAATCATTACTTTTCATTTATTTAAGTCATTTCAGCCCATTTTATGTCATTTTAGTTTATCTTTAAGAATTTCACGTCAATTTTACATTCACGTATTCATTAATTACACGAGGGCACTATTCTTTAATTACACGAGAGCGACTAATGGCTATCGGCCTTGTTACCGATAAGAATCTCTTATTATATGCACTATTTAGTATACAGACCGACATTACAGCTTGCTAACCTCAGATCACGTGACATGACTCAGCGTTTTTTAAAATGCGTATAAATATCATTAGATTATTACTTTATTACTACATAAATGCATAGGAATAACGAAAAATGTCACTTTTTGACTTCCCCGCCCTGCAGAAAAACGCTTAGCTGACCAAGTTAGAGTTGATCGTTTGGGTAAAAACATTCGATATTTGTCGTCCGGAGGGTCGGCTTAAATATGCTACCAAAATTGTGAATTTTTTTGTGTGTGTCGAAAGGTTTTAGCAGACATACAAACACACATACACACATTTTCGCTTTTATATATAAATAAATATAAATATTTATAAAATAATAAATTTATCAGAAGTCCTGTAGCATAAAGGTATGCACACTATTTGCTAAAGTCAGTGAGACATGGAAATTCAAAGTCAAAATGATAAATTTATCAGAAGTCCTGTAAAACAATATAGACTTCTAAAGAAAAGGATCCACCAGATTTTGAATTATTATCGCTGGACCCACAAACAAATTTATACAAGCACTTGCCCGATTCGGATATCTACACAGCTATGCGGATTACCCAATATATAACTTGGACCTCATTACCAAATGGATGTAAAGAACGCATAACATGGATTTTACCAAGCAAACTGGATCTAAAAAAACTTTCATATACTTTTTCTGCAAATACGCCTGCTACAGGACTTCTGATAAATTTATTATTTTGACTTTGACATTCCATGTCTCACTGACTTTAGCAAATAGGGTGCATACATTTATAAGTATTTGCTATTATTTTCTCTCCTCTGATGAGATGGTAGACATCGAAACCCTATAGGTTAAGGATATTAATTTTCTAGAGTATTCTTTGTCTTGCTTGGAATAATAAACAATTCTTTGATATGAAACTCAACCACTTCATTTCATTTCAATGATAGTTTTTTTTTTAAATTCATTGAATCACAATTTAATTTATTTGCTCTGTTTGCATATCGAGCAATTCTTGTTTAGATGGGATAACTTATAGAATATTACTGTCAGTAATATATTGTAAACTTTACAATCTCACGTCTCCATAACAACTGATTTTTAAATAAAAAACTATTCTGAAGTATATATATATACATACATATATATATATATATATATATATATATATATATATATATATATATATATAATGCAATGTTTCTTGAAGATTGCGTTCAATTTTAACAAACTGAGCCACAGCAACGCGTGGCCGGGTACAGCTCTCTCTCTCTCTCTCTCTCTCCATATATATATATATATATATATGTGTGTGTGTGTGTGTGTGTGTGTGTGTGTGTGTGTGTGTGTGTGTGTGTGTGTGTGTGTGCATAACTATTTAAACACGTTTTAAAACATTTTTAAAATATGTTCTTACTAAGAATTCGACGTAATAAAAATTAATTTTGAATATATATATGTATATATATATCAATAAATATATATATATATATATATATATATATATATATATATATATATGTATATATACTAGCTCTACCCGGACATGCGTTGCTGTGGCTCAGTTTGTAAAAATGGAACACATTCTTCTGTATTTATTTACTTTTGTTTTATTTAGCAATTTTTTTTTATCAATAAAAGTTATTTTCTTTTTATATAAAAAAAATAATTTTTTACCATAAATTGCTAGGGGAAATTATGTTTTTTTTTTCAGGAAAACTTGTATTTTATTTTTTAAAGAGGCTATTTTGGTAATGCTCCTGTAAAAAAATGTTTTATTTTTTATTGTTACAAATTATGATGCTTTATTTATATAAAACATCACAAATAAACACATATTGTTTACATTAAGCGAGACCACCTCAGCCTCTAGAGGTGAGTAGTGAGATGTTACATGACGGCAGACAGCAGTAAATAATTTTCCTCAAATAAAAAAATGACCCATCGTACAAAGAAAACCACCTATTTATGAAATTAAAATTAAGTATAATGTAATAATTAAAAAGAGAGATACATAAAAACACGCATGGTACAGTAAACATATTATACCAAAATGTGGAAGTCATCCAACCAAGAATTACATTATATATATATATATATATATGTGTGTGTGTGGGTGTGTGTGTGGGTATTTGTGTGTTTGTGTGTGTGTGTGTTATTGTTTCGGTCTGTGTTTCTTAGAAACGGAAATACTGTATATATTCGACATGTCCTAGTTTAATAATAGTGGGTTCATCTGTGGAATAGTAAGTGTATTTCGTTATTTTTGGTCGAAACTAACTCATAAAGTACGATAATAGAAACGAGGACATACATTGCATCACAAGATCTGGGTATAAATCATTTTGAACAGATGCTTAGATATCTATGTACCTATCTCTATCTATTTAAGTAGGCATATATATATATATATATGCGTATATATGCTATATATATAGGTATATATATATATATATATATATATATATATATATATATACAGAAAATTAGAGCAGTATCAATACCGTCGGTTTCAAATCCAAACCAATGAGACCAAACATAAGCCTCTCTTTATGTCTCCTACACCGCCATTACGAATCTTACGCAGAAATACATCTACCTTTTATCTAATTCTCTATTATCTATTTCTCGCTCTTCCTGTCTACTTCTCTCTATTTTTAAATACACACACATACACCCACACATATATAACTATATGTATAGACAGATATAGATAGATAGGTATATATATATATATATATATATATATATATATATATGTAAGTACGTGTATATTTGAATTTACATATATATTTTTGTGTGCATGTATTATTTCATACGTACTCCAAACATATACATTATTGATATGTAGTTAGCTTGAAGCATTGTGTGCAATAGGAATGTAGTAGAGATTTAGAAGGCTATCACACTGCGAGGAATGAAATATAGTCGTTGCTGGTAAAAGAAGACGAGAACAAGTGTCGATTTACAAATCAACAAGTGAAAATATATGTTTATATATATATATATATATATATATTTATTTATTTATTTATTTATTCCGTTGTATTAGGTAAAAATTCCCTTTTCAAATGTTGGACGTAACAGATCGATTCAAATATATATTATTATAAGGAAACGTAATACAACTTTTACTACATACGTAATGTGAGCATAGCAAATATGTTATAAAAATATTTTTATAACAGTGAAGTTATATAGAGATTGCCTCAGTTTATCTGCATATATATATATATATATATATATATATATATATATATATATATATATATATATATATATATATATATATATATATATAGCAAAGCGGGACAAGTTTCCGGGGATGAGTTCTCCGGGTAAACGTTTTCCAGGGACGAATTTTTTGGACACTATTAGGTTTGAAACCGACGGTATCGATTGCTTTCTTATCAATACTTCTGAAGAGAAAACTTATTTTGAAAAATGTTGATAATGAAGGAGCACCCTGCTGGAATTCTATTTCCCACAAAATATAACTAAATATATATATATATATATACACACACACACACACACACACACACACACACACACATATATATATATATATATATATATATATATATATGATTGCAACGTCTTGTCAGACGAGAGCCGTCCCCTCAAACACTTAAAGTCTATGAACACAAAAATGACTTCGATCGCCACAGGACCATTTTAATAGAGAAAATGCCTGAGAGACTATCTATGCACAGATGATGTTACAGAGTATTATATATGTGTCTATTTAGATTGCTTCTCGCACATGGTGATTTTTTAACTGATGTAATTTAATTTGATACGATTATTTTTCTTACATATTATGGCATCTCAGACACTAAACATTGAAAAATATTCATTATGTATAAAATCTCATGAAAAAAAATATATATGATAAAACTCTCTTTTTTATCACTTAGGGCTATCTATCTACCTATCTTGCTCTCTGCCTCTCTGTCTCTGTCTCTCCTATCTCTCTCCACCTCTCTCTCTCTCTCCCTATATATATATATATATATATATATATATATATATATATATATAACTACTTAACGAACAAAGGATCTGTTTTAGAACTAGGTTAGTGGTTTTAGGTAGACGTTCTCCTTTTTTTTATACATATAAATATACCTATGTGTACACACATATACATGCACACATACATACATATATATATATATATATATATACGTATATATACATATATGTGTGTGATCGTTTATGTATATTCATGTTTATTTAATTTATTTATTTGTTTGTTTTCTATTGTTATTGTTAGTTTTAAAGCTATTTTGTATCGCTATCCTAGAGTAAGTTTTATTTTGTGAACACAGTTGTTTGCTATTTCCCGCCTACAGTTTAATAGATTTTGAGGTTCTTTAAAGTACAGGATAGAAAATTTTTCATAGAAGCATAATTTACATGGGTCGTCTAAATGGCTGCATGTGGTAGCTTGTTTCATTATTTTCCATTCGACTACCGGCGAATGTCTGCTTTCTTTGAGTTCCCAGTATTTATTCGCTAGTGTTGTTTTTATACGGTGTTTTTTATTTTTGAATGTGCTTTTGTGGTCATAGTATCGGGTTTTGAAATCTAAGGAAGTAATTCCTATGTAATATTTCTTGTTATTCGGGTTTTCTTTCGCAAATATTGTTGCTTGATAAACTATGCTTTTTGTTAGACATTTATTTTGTACTGGGCAAAAACAAAACTTGGCAAGAAACTTCTAGATCTTATTGAAAAACACTTTCCCGCAACCAACCCCTTACACAAAATCTTCAATAAAAATACCTTGAAGTTATCTTACAGTTGTTGCGAAAATTTAGAGAAAATAATAAAGGCACATAATAACAAAATACTAAATGAAAACAATGTAAATAACAACAAAATAAACAATAAAAAAGTAGAAACCATGACAGAAATAAAACCAACACTAGCAGAAATAATAATAACAATAACAATAATAATAATAATAATAATAATAATAATAATAATAATAATAATAAACCAACCCTGGACAAGAACAACCATACCATAAATAAAAATACTAATAACGAACAAGATAAATGCAATTGTAGACACCGCACACTTTAAAGAACCTCAAAATCTATTAAACTGTAGGCTGTAAATCGCAAACAACTGCGTTCACAAAATAAAACTTACTCTAGGATAGCGATACAAAATAGCTTTAAAACTAACAATAACAATAGAAAACAAACAAATAAATAAATTAAATAAACATGAATATACATAAACGATCACACACATATATGTATATACACACACATATACATATATATATATATATGTATGTGTGCATGTATATGTGTGTACACATAGGTATATTTATATGCATAAAAAAAGGAGAACGTCTACCTAAAACCACTAACTTAGTTCTAAAACAGATCCTTTGTTTGATAAAATACATGCCCATTGGCGGATAGGAAGGGACGCGGTGGATACTAGAAAGCTGATTGGCCAACTAGAAATCCTCAACATATATAAAAGCAAGAGGCAACCACACAATTCGCGCATAAGCCTGACGAATTCTATAGTTGGATGAAACGCAGAATATTCAGTGTAGCTTAATCGCTATATATATTTTATAAATTACTATATATATATACTTATATATATATATATATAAGTATATATGTATATATATATATAGTGAGTGATTAATAATTGTGAAATGATCAATCAAGTTTTCATTTATTTATCTAGCTCTAGGTAATTCCATCTATTGAGCTTATCATAACCGCAATACTCTGGGCTGAGAAATGTATTTTCTTGCTCAATAAGACAATGCCTATTAGACACTAACATATATATATATATATATATATATATAAATGTGTGTGTTTGTGTGTGAATATATATATTGAGTAAAAAGATTAACATTGTGAATTATAAATCGACTAAATAAATAGACTTCGTGGCTTAGTGGAGGATGCCCTTTTCTCTACCCTGCAACCTCTCTCCCACAGAAGAGACGTTGCGAGCCTATCCTTGTTTTATCGTTATTTTCATGGCAGGTGCTCGTCTGAACTCCAATCCCTGGTCCCCCCTCGCCAATCTTTCACGAAAAACACACGTCCAGCTGAATCCACTGTGAAAAATTTCCCCCACTCTTTATCTGTTCCTAAATCAAAACGCGGATTCCATGAACAAAGCTTCTTCCTTAGAACTGCACGCCTGTGGAACTCTGTTCCGTCTGCCTGCTTCCATCCGGACTACAACTTGGATGTCTTCAAGTCCAATGTTAACAAATTCCTAATGAATCCCCCCCCTAATTAAACACTTCATCAAATCTCCACACTAACGTAATGTACTTGCAATAACCTTTATCCCTGAGTGGCTTGCGGGCCTTGATAAGTGGTGATCACTGTGTAAACAAAAATCAGTTTCAAAAGGAAAACATAGTAAAATTGAGGGTACGAGTGTTTTGGAAACGATGTTCATTTTATTAAAATTGACAATAATTATTGACAATAATTGACAAAGCCCTTGTCTTTGATCATAATCACCTCAGCAAAAAAAAAAAAAAAAATAGGGTGAAGGAGAAGTTTAAAACACCATTTTTTGTTGTAAGTCGGATATTCTTTATTGAGACTCATTAGAAAATTAGTTTTGAATCAGTCAGTATATCTTTGGGCATGCTGCTGTATTTTGTCTTCGAATGGTTGAAATAATTATGTAGAGTGTTTTTTTTTTTAATTTAATTTAAACACGCTGCGCTAATTTATGATATATTCTTATATAATATATATATATATATTTCCGGTTGGGCAAGTTCATTGCTTACTGCCTGAGACGCCCAGACCGGGGAATGCCGACAGGGTTACTTAGACAATTTTTACAATTGCAGGAGGGCTATTCCTCTAGGGGAGCCTGCTGGATCCCCACTTTCTGGCCTTGTACCACATTTTGCTGAGGTCGGCAGCAAATAAATTCTCTACCCCATTATTTATCTTGGATGATGGAATGTGTACCCTAGAGGCTTCGGCTGCAGGGAGAGAGGGTAGTCGTACTCGTCAAGAATCCGTTCTTGATACTCAGCCCGACAGGTGAGGAGCCAAGATCTGGCCCAGCACCTGTCGGACTGAAGTACATCGCTTCGGTACTACCTAGAAGGTCCACCCTTCCAAGGCCTTGCACCCGCGCTTTCCAGTGGGGCAAGTTAATTGCTTGTCGCATGAGGCGGCCCTAAGAGGGAATGCCGACGGGGGTGCCCAGGCAATTTTTGATGAGGTCAGAGTGCCCCTCCTAGCTTGCCTATTTCCATCTTCCGGCCTTGTGTCCCATTTTGGTGTGGTGAACACCAAATAAATAACTACCCCATTATGAATAAAAAATATTGCAATCCGGTGAATTTTTTTTTTCATATTTCAAAATTCAGTTCAAGTTTGTGAATAAAAAAACAAAAGATATAGGAGAGACCACGTGAAGATTGACAACGTCTTCAACTGAAAGTGTTTCTCTGGCACAAACTAGATTCGAACTAGGCATATATATATATATATATATATATATATATATATATATATATATACACTTGTGCCCGATATTATTCATACCCCTCGGATCTTTGAGATTTCTATAAGATTATTGCTCAAACCAGAAGGTAGACAATATTAAAGGGATTTCAAACAATAAATCAAGCATAAGCATTTAATTTAAACTCAACAAATAAATAAATTATGCAAGTTTGAAACATTATACAAAGAAAAACAATAATGGCACTAGTTCAAAATTATTCATACCTCTCTTACTAATAGTCAATACATGCCCTTTATTCTTAATAACTGCCTGTAACCGTTTTGGATATTTATCAACAAGGTTTTTACAAGCATCAACACTGATTTTTGACCATTCTTCAATGCAGTAGTTCTCCAAATCCCTCAAATTTCTAGGTTTCCGCTTTTTAACCTCAGTTTTCAATATGTGCCAGAGGTTTTCGATAGGGTTCAGGTCGGTACTCTGGCTAGGCCATTCCAAAACATTAATTTGATTATCCTCAAACCATTTCTTGACTATTTTGGCAGTATGTTTTGGATCATTATCCTGTTGAAGGACCCAGTTTGGTCCTAAATGGAGCTTCTCCGCATCCTGTCTAATGTTTTTTCTGGAGTATCTCCAAATATTGCTCCTTCTTCATGGTTCCATCTATCTTGACCAAACTACCTGGACCACTAGCCGAAAAGGAGCCCCAAAACATTAGGCTACCACCACCATGTTTCACCGTGGGTATGGTGTTCTTTGGGTTGTAAGCTTCTCCTTTCTTCCTCCAAACGTAAGAAGCATCCATATGGCCAAACAATTCAATTTTTGTTTCGTGAGTCCACAAAATACTTGAGAAAACGGACTCTGGAGAATTCACATGGTTCCTAGTAAACTTTAGACGTGCTGCAAGGTGTTTTCCGGTGTGCAATGGAGTCCTTCTTGGTCTTCTTCCTTTCAGACCATTTTCATGCAGAGTCCTTTGCAATGTTTGCCTTGATATTTTTATGCCAGAAGACTCCAGATTTTCTAAAATGTCCTTAGTAGTGGTGGTTGGATTTACATTAACACTTCTTACAATATTCCTGGTGGCTCTAGCAGACAGTTTCCTTTTCCTTCCTCTACCAATCAAGTTGTTTGTTGTGTGGTGGCTCTGGAATTTTTTGATGATGCTCTGTACTGTTGCTGTAGGGACCTCAAATTTCTTGGAAATTGACTTTTAACCTAAACCATCCTTATGTGAATTCGCAATTTTAGTCCTAAGATCATTACTAAGCTCTTTTTTCTTCCCCATTCTAATAATTTTTATTCTTTTATTGATTTTCAGTTGATATCATTTTAATTTCTGATAAAATGCAAAAAACGAAATGAAATTAATCAAAGGTTGTATAAAAGCATTCAAAATAAGAATCAAACAGGAAACAAACAGTCAGAAACTCGATTAATACTGAAAAAATAAGGGGGTATGATTATTTTTGAACATTGCAGATTTTATAAATAGCTGTATATTTCTTTTATTACAAGTATCCCGAGATTTTAAGATGACGAAAATGATCAGAAGAGGTTTATTAAGAATATGTATCAATATGGACGTAAACAATAAATTCTAACAAAGTTACACCTAATAAACTCAATTTTCAAGGGGGGGTATGAATATTATCGGGCACAACTGTATATATATATATATATATATATATATATATATATATATATATAAAGCTGAGCGTCTGTTTGTGTTTGTTTGTGTGTCTGATCACGAATAAGCTCCTCTATGGTTAACTATTTAAAAAAAACTGTTTACATATATTGATAGAAGATGGATCAAGGATGGGTATATTTGATCTGGCAGAACGGTGGTTGATAAAAATTGTGGGGTGTGTGTTCGCGCCTGGTCCCCAAAGTATGGGAATAAAAAATGAAAAAAAAAACGTTTACAAGGGTTTTTGATATAGATATACATAAGAATACTTTGATAAGTATGTTTCAACTTTAATAGGGATAACATAATAAAATTGTGGAGTCTGCGTTCGCGCCTGTACTCCATGGAAATATGGCACAAACTTTAACAAAGACATTTCATATCTATTTGCGTAAGTATACTTTGATAATTATGTTTCAGTTTGAAGAAATATGGTATAATGAAATTATTGGGTGTTCGTTCGCATCTGATGTTCATAGAATATAAATATGTCACACAGTTTAACAAGTTTTTTTTTAAAGGGGTTAGGGTCCACAATAACACGTTAACTTTAATCTTAATTCACGTTAGCTTTTATTGTTCTTTGGAGTTGAATCATATTGTGTCGAATAAATTCACCTAATAAATTCACGTTCTTATTAAAGTGAAAGTAAATACAAAAAGTCGGAACTTTAGACAATTCTCGACACAAATTTTGCATAACTCTGTTTTTTCCTTCTCCACTTGCACGTTGAACTCTTTCGAAAATAGATAAATAGATAAATAATAAAAAAAATAAGAACGTTACTTGTTATATATATATATATATATATATATATATATATATATATATATATATATATATATATAAATGTAATTCTTGGTTCGTTCAAAGTCCATAAAACCATATTTCTACCTTACCAATTAAATTGAAATTTTCAGAAAATTCATATGTAAAGTCAAGGAGCGTTTGCATGTTATTAAAATAAATTAAGATCGTTAATATCGCAAATTATAAAAATATATTAAATAAAATAAAAATATTCTTCGTAACTGCGAGACTGTCCGCCATATTTCATTTCCGGTAGAAATGAGCCTTTCATGTGGTTGACGACTTTCGAATTACAACATTTAACTATCTAATTAATAGACGGGGGGAATTCCCTATTTTTAAAATTATATATATATATATATATATATATATATATATATATATATATATATTTGTACTTTAACCTTACAATTGAATAAAAAAAACATATCATAAAACTTTAATTAAACTTGGAAATATGATTTAAAAAATGCGCGGATCGGTAAGTGCACTAGCATTATTTGCTTATATTAATTTTTTTTTATTTTTAAAAGCCTACCTAAAATAAATTTGTCTAATTCTTAATTGCTTATATTATTGGAAAAAAGAAGGTAAATATGAAGAATTACTCCACCCTCGAAAATTCCTTTTAAATTACCACTTTTATAGATTTTCGGGGCCGCTGAAAAGGAAAATAACGTTTATAATTAAGGCAAACGAGTAGTTTCAAGATATGAAGAAATGTTAGTTTAAAAAAAGTGGAGGATCACTTTTCCATAATAATTTAACGTAAAATGATCACCCACTTTGTGGCCACGATTTTTTTTTTTTTTGTGGGAGATTTTTTTTCTACTCTTGGAAAATCCTTTAAAATTACCTGTTTAAATTGCATTTCAAATATACCGATAAACCCTGCATGTTTTTGAACCGATTAAACATTATACATTGCATAAAAACACTACAATGTTATCCAGTTAGGTAGAATATTTACTTTTCTTGCCTTTGATAAAATGTATTTGTAATATATTTATTTTTTGACAACTTCTTTGTATCTGTGTTTAGTAATACAAACCCTTTTCATTTAATGTAACGTTTAGTCGGCTCGAAAAAAAAGTGTTTATTGGTGTATTTGAAAGATACAAATAGTGGCGGACACTGTTGGTTACGTTAAGTTTGAGAAAGTGCGTTAAAACTAAAAAACTATGCAAAATACTGTTACAAACCCACGGATTATGTCAGCCTATGTCATGGTAAGATATATTCGGTGGAGTTTTGACACTGTATTTTATAGTTTTTAGTTTTCACCTTACTTTCCCAGACTTAACGTATTCAACAGAGTCTGCAACCATTTCTTTTTTTCGAGCCGATTAAACATTTTTCATTACATAAAAACACTAAACAATTATCCAGTTAGGTAGAAACATAACTTACCTTACGTTTACTTTCAGTTATTTGTTTTTGGACAACTTTTTCAAATCTGTGTATAGTAACCCCCCCCCCAATCACTCAAATATCAATTACTAACTCACATTTTTGTATACAGAAAAAAACAAAAAAAAAACATTTAGCTGTTCACCATTTTTGCTACGTTCAGCTTTATCCACTGATTATTGGTTGAGCCCAAGCAATGATTGACGGTAATCCCGGGGATCAGGATCCAATTCTGCAAGAGTACCATTTTTTTCATTTTCACCTTTTTTATTTAACTTTTTGGAAAGGGTAGCTGTACCAAGAATATAAGAAACATGCATTTTCTCTTTTTATTAGAATTTTCCATTACACCAAATTGAGCCACAGCAACACGTGCCAGGGTAAAGCTAGTATATATATATATATATATATATATATATATATATATATATATAGTATTATATATATCTTATGTATATATATATAGTATTATATATATATAGTATGTATATATATATATATATATATATATATATATAGTATGTATATATATATAGTATGTATATATATATATATATATATATATATATATATATATATATATAAAGACATAGAGAGATAAAGAGATAAAGGGAGGGAGAGAAAATAAAAAAAGAAAGAAGAAAAGATGAAGAGAGGTAAACATAGAGAGAAGAAGGAAAGAGTTGATAGGATAGAGAGAGAGTTACATGTGTAAAAACCATATTCATTTACAAAAGTACATTTACCCTCAGCTATCAGGATAAACGCCAAATATGTAGGCAAGCTGAAATTGAAGATGAGTAGATCGGCATTTCGTTATTCTTCGGAAACAAATGGTAAAGAAATTAAACATTATTGCATAACAACGCAGATAGATAGGATTTGCACCATCAGCCTTTATTAGAAGATGCACCCAGGAGAAGAAAGCTCGTACGTCGGGATTTCATGAGATTATATATATAATGTTAAAAGTCCACGTGTGCTTCTATGATAGTTATTTAAAGGTCATGAGGGGGTTTTGAAGAATGACAAACGATGTTACTTTTTTGTATTTAATGTTTTTATTGTAACTTTTTTATATTTCAATCGGACCTTTCAATACTTTTTTGCGACCAAGAGCGGAAGTCCGCTTGAAATATAAACATAACAATAAAAATCTTAAATACAAAAAGTAACATTGTTTTTCATGCTTCAAAAAACCCTCATAACCTTCATATATATATATATATATATATATATATATATATATATATATATATATATATATATATATATATATATATAATGAACCGCCCCCTTAAGTAAACACTCCATCAAATCAACAACAATTAACATTGTGAATTATAAATCGACTAAATAAGTAGACTTCGTGGCTTAGTGGAGGATGCCCTTTTCTCTACCCTGCAACCTCTCTCCCACAGAAGAGACGTTGCGAGCCTATCCTTGTTTTGTCTGTATTTTCATGGCAGGTGCTCGTCCAAACTCCAATCCCTGGTCCCCCCTAGCCAATCTTTCACGAAAAACACCCGTCTAGCTGAATCCACTGTGAAAAATTTCCCCCACTCTATATCTGTGCCTAAATCAAAACGCGGATTCCATGAACAAAGCTTCTTTCTTAGAACTGCACGCCTGTGGAACTCTGTTCCGTCTGCCTGCTTCCATCAGGACTACAACTTGGATGTCTTCAAGTCCAATGTTAACAAATACCTAATGAATCGTACTTGCAATAACCTTTATCCCTGAGTGGCTTCCGGGCCTTGATAAGTGGTGATCACTGTGTAAAATATATATATATATATATATATATATATATATATATATATATATATATATATACTAGCAAAGATACCCATTCTTCAGGCGGGGCTTTGCTGTACGGTCGGGGCGAACTTCGCAGTCACACTTGCATTAATTTGAGGTTGTAAGATCCGTATTAAATATGACCTGGACTCTTTTCCTTGGAAACTGGTGTGCATCAACACTTGGTGGGGAACATCATCATGGCCAGTTTGGCCATGATGTGTCTAGTGGTGTTGGTTGTTGGAGAGTATATATACATAGGCTATATCCCTGGCCTTTGATCTTAGCCTTGAGAAATTGTGTATATCATCCGTAGGTGTATGAGCATCATCATGCCAGGTTTGATAATGATCGGTTCAGTCGTGTGGACTGCAAGAGAGTTGTATACACAGACACACACACACACACACACACACACACGCAAGCTACTAGTTTATATATAGTCGTACAAAGACAGATGAAATCAAACAAACTGTCTTCAAAATTACTGGATTCAGAATGAATTACCTAAAAGTGGTGTGTTTCCGGGAAACAAAATGTCAAAATATTACATATCGAGCTGGTCCAACATGCGCTTTTCTATGTTCTAATTAATGCAAATTTCGTATTTATTGTTACAGAGCAAATTCTATATTGTATTTTATATTGCACTAAAATATAGTAGCGATTTCAAAACTTAAAAACAAAGAATTACTTGGGTTCCATCAGCTAGAATTAATATTAAATCATGTAGCTTTACGGCTGCGTATTTTACCGATGCAGCTAACGAGATATAGGTAAACACACACACACACACACACACACACATATATATATATATACATATATATATAAAACAACGATATCTATACAATTATAAAACTCAAATGACCTTGTAACAAGTGATTTAACCCACTTTCCGGTTTACGACATCTGGTTGCCGATGCGCGCATAAACATTAACCCATAACAACATAAACAAATAAGCACACATCGCTTCTTTTGCAGATTTTGACCGAAATACTTACCTTATTATTTAGAAATTATTATTTAACATGGGAAGAGTGGGGGTGTTTTGCAAATATTCTTTATTACAACTATACTGTAGCTATTTTCTTACAACTAAACAACTTTAACCCGTTGACAAACGTAAGAACAATTGTAGTAAAATCAAGACTACAACTGATATTACTACTACTACTACTACTGCTACTACTACTACTCTCTTCCGTCCCTTTTCCTTACTTCCTTCTTTTTCTTTGTTTACATTTCTAGATACAAAACAGTTGTGCGAGAACGGTGAATTTGTTGACACATTTACTAATCTGTTTCAATATTAGTTTTATCTTATTTTATTTATTTAGGTTTTATTTTTGTGCTTCAGGTTTTATTAATTATTTATTTTTTTAGATTTTAAGTTTCTATAACTTGGTTGAAGGATTCCAATATGGGGTTTTCATTCTTATATTTCTCATCGGTAGGTTAATTTGCTGCTAAATGACTTTCGTCGGTGTTCGATTCATAGGAAAATCATGTTTAATTTTCGATTTTTGAGCAATTATTCAGAAAAATAGGTAACTTTACACGAATAGGGAGGATTTGTATTTTTCATGTATGAGTGATCCGTTCGTGATTTTTCATTTTAATATACTTTCATAGAAATGTTTCTGTTATGTCAAAAAGAAATTATTTTCTTTACATCACAAGTGTTACGCCCATACATGAATTCCATAGGTAATATAACAAACTGACCCAACGAGTCACGGGTAGTCTAGTATTTATATATATATATATATATATATATATATATATATATATATATATATATATATATATACGACTTTAAATAAATTTGAACTTGAGCAGAAACGCGTAAAAAGATGTCGGCAACTTGAAATTGACAATTTACATTTCAACTTGCCGATATATATCTGTACGAATTATTTATCAATCCAAACAATAATATTGCCCGTTCTAAACATTACCTGGTGTGGGAATACTATTTTGTGTTGTCTAAATTTATATACACACACACACACATATATATATATATATATATATATATATATATGCGTGTGTGTGTGTGTGTTTGTGTGTATATATATATATGTATATATATACGTATATATATATATATTACATATATATATATATATGTATATGTATCAATTTTCGTATTTTAAATAAATGTTATTATTTGTATACTTATAAAGTTAAGTAATTTTTCTCGCTCTTATAATCGCATTTTTTTTAATTTGAAAACTATTAATACAAGCTTCTTAATTTACTCAGTCATTGAAATGAAAACGACCACACGAAAATTTTAAAAAACGAGCGGGAATAAATTACTGTTTCATTGTCATGTTTTCTTATACAATTATTAGGGGTTGTTTTTCAGTATTAAGTTGAATTCTATTCATGCATAGTTTCTATATGACGATATTATGCCTAAGTACGTAGAACTTTTACGACAGCTTGCTAGCACACGTAATATATATATATATATATATATATATATATATATATATATATATATATATATATATATATATATACTAGAATGTGTGCTAGGCGTTGCCCGGGTGTTTGGAAGTTTGGGTTGAACAAAAACAAAGTGGTAGTAGGAAGGCAGGCTGGAACCCGTACCGTTAAGGAGGAAAAGAACGGGGGGAAAACGTGACGTCTTTGCTGTTACGACCACTGCCAAACCGGGGGTGACGAAGCTTTAAATAGGCTAGACAATCGAAAAGAGGGGATGATTTTCGAAAATATTGGAGTAAAAAGCGACCCTTTTCTGTAGAAAAGTTCCCAGCTGACGATTAAGAAATTAATGTTTTTAGCCAAATTTTCGGTATTTGTTGTCTGAAGGGTCGAGCTTCCAAACGATACTGATCTTGTGAAAATCCGTCGCCTCTGTCGAAGGTTTTAGGCAGACATGCACACATACATACATATATTTATATATTGTTAGCTTAAATTTTCGACCCAAACGGATTAAAAAGCTTGCCCCATCTCTGAATACACTTTATGTATGATTTCAAATGTTTAGGTCAGAACTTGTCTGAGTAATTTGGACACTTAAAATTAAAAAAAAAAAACTTTGACCCTTACTATGACCCCTTAACATTTATTGTTTTTGGCACAAATCAAATTATTAGGTTAGGTTCATGTTCAAGGAAATTGAGTTATTGCGTAGGGAAATGTACACAGACAGACACACACAGACGGACACTTTCAGTTCGCGTTGACACATTTGCATAATAGTGTTGACACACCGGTTCCTGTCAGATCACTGAAGTTAAGCAACGTTGAGCCTGGCTAGTACCAGACTGGTGACCGTTTGAGAATTCTAGGCGCTGTCTGTGCTCTTCGCTTATCTTGGCATTTGTTTCCAGTCGTCTTTTCCATATACATCACTTGCAACTTGTAACTATTGCCTCAGCAGAGGTGGGGGGGAGTGGACGTCTTCTGTCAATAAAAATTAAAGTGCAGACACCAATTCGTGTGTATCCATAGCCTGTAAAGACTGAAAGAGCTAGTTTACACACACACACATACACACACGCGCACACACACATACACACACACGCACACGCACATATATATATACACACACCCACATATCTATATATATATAAAAATGTAAAGTTGGTTCGTTCTAAACAAATAAAACCCTATTTCTAAGTTACCAATTTATTTGAAATTTTCAGTCTTTAGAGTCGAGGTATGTTTTTATGTTATTGAAATAAATTTACCTCGCGATTTATTAAAATTAAAATATTAAATAAAATAAATATATTTTTTTTACTGCGAATCTGTTCTGTTGATAAAACTGAACTTCCGGTTCGATTCATTTCACAGCCACGGATTGACGAAAGATTTCATTTTCTGTTAACTCGATAAGTAAAAAAAAAAAAAAAAAAAAAAAACTTACTCATGCAGAGAGTGATCCGCCGTGCTGAAATAATAATGTTATTATTTAAAAAGCCATTCTTAACATGGGGGAAGGGAGGGTGTTTTGTACCTATTCTGTACTTTAACCTTACAATTGAATAAAAACATATAAAACTTTAAACGTGGAAAACGATTTAAAAAAAAATCGCGCGGATCACTCTCTGCATTAGCACACACACACACAAAAAAATAATAATAATCCCATATTTTAAAACTTTAAATTCATTTATGTACTTATTTTTTTTTAATTTTATTTATGTTAAGGCTTCACTCATGAAACATTACGTTTTAATTGTTTAGTTTCACGGCATTGTTTACATAAAAAAGTTTGTTTTAACTTTTTCTAAACTGTTTCATTTTTACGACATGCCTCAACGTATTATAAACACCCTACCCCCCATGTTAAAAAAAAAACAAAAAAAAAAACGCCTTTCCATAAACCTCGAAAGCCGTTCTTAACATGGGGAAGTTAGGGTGTTTATAATATGCTGGGGCGAGTCGTAAAATTAACGAAGTTGCACATTTACAAACATTTATTTATTTATTTATTTATTTTGAAAAAAGTTTTACTTTTCATGAATATTAAAAGAAAAATGGGTACTCATGCAGAGAGTGATCCAATCCATGCTGAAATAATAACGTTATTATTTAAAAAGCCATTCTTAACATGGGGGAGGGTGTTTTGTACCTATTCTGTACTTCAACCTTGCAATTGATTAAAAAGAAAAACACGATTTAAAAAATAGCGCAGATCACTCTCTGCATTAGCACCGAAAAATGTTACTAAACATTTATTAATAATTTCTCACTTTTTACAAACATTTGATTTTAAATTTCTTTTTAAATGACGACTTTTATCGACTTTTTTTAAATATCCCCCCCATGGTGTTCATTCCGAAATCCGTTGTTTACATGGAGAGGTTGGGGGTGTTTATTCTGAAAGCCGTTCTTAACATTTGTTGAGGTGGATCTAATGTAAAAAAAAAAATAAATAAATTTAAAAAAAAAAAACTAAATCATTTACTAATAACTTCTCACTTTTACAAATATTTTTAATTTACATGCGCAGATGAACAAATTGTTGAATAGTGCGAAAACAAAACATTTAGGTCCACCTCCACAATTTTCTTTTTTAAATGACGACTTTTATTGATAAATAAATTTACTTCTCCGCAACTTTTATTGATAAATAAATCTACTTCTCTGCCACGGGCACTGAACCCCTCCTTTTTTTTTAATAGTATTTTCGGGTGGGTATGCTGACAACAAATATCAGTTAAATTTTGCAAATAGCCCCCCCCCTCCAAAAGTGGTGATTATAAGGTGGACCTAATCTAAAAAAAAAAAAAAGTTGTTTATGCGCACATAAGCAACTATTTTTTTATTAACTTTTTTTTTAAATTTTTAATTTAAAAATTAGTAAATTTCAATGAATAGAATAATAAATCATTTATCATTAATATGTGTTTTTGGTTTTGTGTTGAATGAAACTTTTTTTTTTCATTACAACAATAATGAACCAATTTAAATCTTCCGGCATGCGCGTAAGGGTTACGAAATTATCAATAAATCGTTTAGTTACTAAGCCAACGTCAGTAAATAAAAAAATGTTACGTGCGCATGCATTAGCCTTAACTGGGGGGGGGGCTAAGGGAGCGACCATTAAATAATTATGCTGGTCGTCATGGAACTCAACGCCCAAGGAGTACCTAAAGTGGCACTTATGCACTTATGTTACCGTGCTATTTTTTTAAATAGTATTTTCCTGTTAAATTCAAATTTTACAATATGTTTTTCTTTTATTAATTTGTTAAGTGAAAGTACAAATAACCCGGTCGGTTTCTAATGCGAGGAAAATCTAGCCCCCCCCCCAAAAAAAAGGGGAGCTCTGGATAATAACAAAACATTAAAATTGCCTCAGTCTCGAAAGATTTCTTCTCTACTGAACGAAGAAAAAAACGGTGAAGTGTAGTTCACCTTCTGTTTCTCCCCCCTCTCTCAATATCTCTCTCTATCCATCTCTCCCTTTCCCTCTCTCAATCTATCTTTCTCTCTATATCACCCTCTCTCTCTTTGAGCCCCTTTCTCTCTCTAACTCTCTCTATCTCTCTCCTTTCCTCCGTTTCATCCCTCTGTTTCTAACACTCCACCTCTCTCTCTGTTTATCTATCACTCCCTTTATCTCTCTATCTCCTTCTCTTTCTCTATTTTCCTCTCACTGTCTCTTTTCTATCTATATATCTTCCTCTCTATCTGTCCATCTCTAATCCCTCATCCTATTTTAGTCTCCTAAATTAATTACAGTGAATAAGGCATGTCAAAACATGGATAAACCCTATTTTAATCACCTAATTTACTGACTGTGAGAATAGAAGTTATTTGGAAATTACTGCTACCTTGAACAGCACCAGAAGTAACTGGTAAAACCTTTCTAATTAAATTGATTTTGGCAGCCATTTGGTAACAAAATGACATAGCCTTAGCCCTTGCTGCATGAGGAATACCTGCGACCTTGCTGCCAAGTAGAAGAATTATTTATTCTACTTTAAAACATTCAACTTTTCAAAAATCTCATCTTCGACATCTCCAAAACATCCAATATGGGGAAAAATATTGCAGAAATGCAAACTTATTGTTTAGGATGAATGCACAATGGTACGCAAAAAATCACTTGAGGCTCTTGGTCGATCCTTGCAAGATTTGCGTGGCAATGTCAGACCATTTGGGAATGCAGTAATATTGCTTGCAGGAGATTTCAGACAAATGTTACCTGTTATTCTTCAATCAACACCAGCAGATGAAATAAATGCTTGCCTCAAATACTCTACTTTTTTTTTCCATGTGAAGACATTAAACTTAACTCAAAATATGCATGTGCAGTTGCAGATTGTTCGATCCGCACAAAAACTTTTGCATCACTTGTGAGAAATTGGGTACGAAAAAGTGCCAGCTGATCAGAGTTAAGGGCAAAATTCTTTGACTTTTAACTTCTGTAATTACTGTAATTTTATTTCATCAAAAGAATAGTTAGTTTAAAAGGTTTTTGCAGATATTCAAAATATAAGAATTCCATTTGACTGAGTGAATGAGCTATTCTTGCAGGTCAATACAAAGATGCCCATGAACTTAACGCTATAATTAAATGTAAAATTCCAAGTGAGGTAGTCAAATACAAATCCATCGACACTGTTGTGAAAGCAGATAAAGTGGTTAATTATCCAACAGTTATATTTG